>NC_143222.1:12005769-12311505 GCF_030267445.1 Bombyx mandarina | reverse complement strand
ATTCACTCTGTATTTTTTAACCTTTCTAATACTTCTAACGCAAGCAGCAGCCATAGTGCAGTGTGCTTAGTGAGAGTTAACGTTCTCGATAGCGTAAAAGTTATATCAAATTTGTAGGTATGCTGTTGGATCAGCGCCCCTAGCGGCAAACGCTCTAACTTCATCGAAAACGTTAAAAAACTCGCACTAAGCACACAGGCCACTGTACTCGTGCCAATTGAAGAGTTTAACGTGACATAGCTTAAGAGCCCGCTGAGTTCCTCGCCGGATCATTTCAGCGAGTGATCTTATTGTAGATGCACTCGCGAAGGAACTGGCCCTGAACTGAAGGTGTCCTTTAGAGGCACTCAAGCAATTGTTAGCAAACTCAACCTAAAACAGTGTTTGTTCAGGCGTCCTAGTCTGTCTTAAAAAAACTGTTTGTCTAACGCTGCAACATTAAAAAAACTGTTTGTCTAACGCTGCAACATTTTTAATTGCGGACCATTGTTCGTAATGTAACACAATTCAAAAAGGTAAGGCAGTGTTAACGGTCGAGAGGAGTTGCGGGAGCTTATTTTAAGCTGTACAAACAATACTTTTAAAAAAAATTACTAAATCCATCGTAAACCTGTTATATGTTCATACTGTTTGTTTTTGAAGCGACTGAATGAGCGATCCGTTCAGTTTCTGTTACGAGCTTGTGAGGTATGCGAGCTGTACCTATACGAAAAATGCCGAATAACCAATACTTGCCGGAACAGATCATAGATACTAGACCAGACCGACTTTTTTTTTATGATTGAAGGATTACTGGTGGCCCGGAGGCCTTTCCAGTTTCACCAGGACAGGTGGGCGAGCAAAGGCTCAGCCAAGAGGGGTGGGATTTGCTAACAGCTACCCGAGCGCCTCCGAAGGAGACCTAACAGCTCAAGAGTAGCTGCTTCGCGAATGAATCTACTACCGGATCGGAATCGCGACCCGCTGAGAAGATCCGGCGAGAAACTCCGCGAGCTGATTCATGGGTTAGGTTGCACGGCGAACTCTTTGTCGAGTTCGACGAGTACGGTTACCAAGATCCCTAAGCCTGCTCCTAGTGTTAGAGCTGAAGGCGTCTAATGCAAAGGTTATTGGATCTGATGGATCCATAAGGACGTGTGCCAGACCGACTTGCTTCGCGCACTGAATTATGGTTTCGCTCCCAGGCTAAATGTCATTGTCATTGACTTATTTCATGACCATCTCTACTAATCTGTGCTCTATGACGTGTTTCCGTTAAAAAAATCAACAAAACCAACGGACGTTTTGGCTTGATTGATTTTTTTGTGGAAACTGGTGAAAATGTATTGATAGTATTTTTTATACAACAACCGTAGAACGTAGTGATTAGATTTTTTAATACGTAGATTTATTAGCGTATTAATATATAAAATGAAGGATCCATTCGTGAAAGACAGTATCGATTCGCCGGCTCACGGTAGTCTAAGAAATGTCGAGGGATGTTACAATAAAAATATATTTAAGAACGCTTCGTTCGTCAATTCACGTCGTGCCTTGCAGTCGGGAGCGGATAAAATAACCAGGACATTTCGTAGCGTCAGAAATACCTTTGGGAATTTGTCACAGGTGAGATAATTTTTAACTTGTTTTAACTTAAAATCAAAAATTAACAAGCCTTTAGGCGTAAAATTATATTAAGTAAATTACATATCGGAAAATATCGTTGGTAGTAAAATTTAAAAAAAGAACACGCAGCCATTAACGTTGAGAACAAATCTTGTCGGCATGCACATCTATTGAATGAAGTTTTAAATTTAATCGCGGCTTTCGTGTGTACAGCATCTCCGCTTTGGTGGAAGACGTCGTCATCGACTATCGGAGGCAGGGTCTCCTTGTCGAACGCCATCCACGCCAGTTATGAAGAAAAAACAGGTAACTTTACTCATATACTCAATCAAATAAATTACTCTTTTCTGACACCTCGGAAAATGGTTAAGGGTGAAAGTGACTGAAATCAGACAAGAATACATAACTTTCTTGTATACTATAAATTATCTGTGAACTGTTCGGGCTGCTGATAGCTGTAGATAGCTAGGCCAATGGATAGAAATAACCAGGATTCCTAGATTTTAATGTTTAAAGATCCCTCTCTTTTTTTATTGCCTCTGCAGGCAGCATATATAGCTGATGGTCAGTGATTATTGTTGTTGATGGATGCAATGCCAGGGATAGAGCCAAACTGCTGTCTGTCGCTGACTACTATATGCACACCTCATTTGACATGAGTGCCCTCAGAAAACACTGAGCAGGGAAGCTTATTCCAAATCCAGATTATATATTGTAGAAAAGAGCCTGGTAATGCACTGTGGCTGAGTGCAGTGGTTCTTGACAATGCAATAATCTTAAACAATACTTCTAAACTTCGCTATGGTAAAGGTGGAAAATACAAAACTGAAGTCCCTCTATAGACTCGAAAGTTTCCAAATAATCTGGGATAATTTGTAACAATATTGTTAAGTTTTAAACATTCACACAGTGTAGTCATTTTCTTCTAGCTATTTTAGTTTAGCATTCATACAAACCCTTTTGAAAAGTTATGTGGCTACCATCAGTAGCTATTGTAATTGGATAATCATAGATCAATGAAATCACACATATTTGGGAGTGAAAATATTCACTACCCGTCGACTTTTAAACCCTTCTACGACATCATTATCATCACACGAGGCTCATTAAAACAATAATTGATATTAAGATTGTGACTTAGGGGCAAAAGAAACCATTTCGTAACGAAATAATCTACAGCTAAACCAAACATAAATAATTACAGTTACTTGGGAGAAGTCCGACGAAACTGTATAGTCCATTTGGTATAGAAACACCTCAAGGACGAGAATTTAGGATGTCGCCGTACATGCCTGACACACCAGATCACGGGTAAGTTGAAATACCCAATCTCCTAAACCTAGTATATTGTGTAAGTAAATTATTATTATTTAATTATTAATTTCAGGTGGTACAATATATTGTGGCTGTGATTTTGTCTTTGTGACCTGAATTAATGCATTAAAAAGCTTTATATGAAATGACTTTTTACTAGATAAGGTTTTTTAGATAATTGCCTCACAATTTGTCCTAATTAATATTTTATGTATTCATTTTATATCATAATTAAATATTAATTTCAGATTATCACCAAAACGTCGTAAAGGTTTGACACACTCATGGCACATTCTAGCCAAGAAGAGGCCACGAGCGTTGTTCCAATGAACCATCCGTTTGTAAACTACCTGCACAATTTGCATTCCCACCGCTTATGTAAGACTGCCTTTTTCGTAGTATAATCTTAACGTACGCTAAATTATTGTTATTCGAATTTCGGTAAAGATTACAAAACAAATTGTGAGTTAATTTTTTTTTAATGAAATGAATTGTGGTTTTTTTTGTTATGATTTTAATAACATTGTAATTTGAAGATGGCGGCTAGCCAGATATTATAGGCTAATCACTGGCTGGCATTCGAGTGTGCCTGTCTTTAAGTTGAAACCGTGCACTGTGTGGCGATTAATCACTGGTGTTTAAACGTAATGCACCATAGCATCGTCGATACAGATGTTCACAAACCCCATACGTGCTCACTAGCTACTTATATTACGTTATAAAACATGTATGTCAGTCGCCAATCACTTGGAAAGAGAGTCAGATCGTTTAAGACACCAAGCTCGTCACCTAATATTTATCAGATTAAGTAGAGTTCGTTTGTTTTGTCATTTAACAATTCAGGATAATGCATCACACCAAAATTTATTATATTACATCCTGTAAAATTTGATGAGGGTGAATGAAATATATCTCAACTAGCGACCCGCCCTCGTTTCGCTTCGGAAACTTTAATTTATTATTGATTTCTCCACTATTTAATGGTTGTTATACACATGGATGTTATATACATATAAACCTTCCTCTTCAATCACTCTATCTATTAAAAAAACCGCATCAAAATCCGTTGCGTAGTTTTAAAGATTTAAGCATACATAGGGGCAGAGAAAGCGACTTTGTTTTATACTATGTAGTGATACTACAATTGTCATCACAAGTGTAGCTGGAAACAGATCTTTGTTTCATAGT
Organism: Bombyx mandarina; assembly: GCF_030267445.1. Taxonomy (NCBI): domain Eukaryota; kingdom Metazoa; phylum Arthropoda; class Insecta; order Lepidoptera; family Bombycidae; genus Bombyx; species Bombyx mandarina. Next base: position 12,307,398 of record NC_143222.1, on the reverse strand, counting down.
TGATAAGTTTCATAAGTGGTCTTTACCGAAATAATAATTTGCTAAGTGTGAAATGAGTTCAGTATTCACTATATTTTGGTTACATTTTGTACCCAAAAAAATGAGAGGCTTGTTGGTCATTTTGACATTTAATTATTTTCATTGATCTGCAAACTGAATGTTAGCTTTAAATATATTATTTTATAATAAAACGCAAGCTATATTAATACTAGAAATTGATAATCTTGATGGTGATAACAGTTATTCGAGATGTTTGTTGGCTACCTGATACAGTTTATAAAAAAAAAAAACAGCTCCGATCTCTGCGTTGGCATCGTCTTAATTTTATATTGTCATTTACGCAATCCCTAAAATATCAATGATTCATGATTCTTCTGATTTCAAGCACACAACTTTTTTGCATTTGCAACATTTTGTTGTTTGTTTTTTCTTTTAAATTAATGTTACGTGAAATTCATGGTGATAACCTAAGAAAAATGTACTTAAATTCAGTATTAAAAATGCCAAAAAAAAAACTCGCTGAAGTATTATTGGAATGTTTAAAACGTTGGTTGATTAGGTTAAGGTTATATATATTCAATACAGTACAGTGGAGTTAAATGGTATGTAATACTATACCTGTGGACTAGGATATTCATGAGATAATCTAAATCTGAAACTGTAGGTACTTCAGAAGATATCACAAAAATTGTGCTTTGAGACAAAAAATACTAAAGTCATATCACCGTTTGACTCCATATATTATTCGTAAATTAAAAAAATACGCTTTGCTGTGACAATATGTAGTTGGCTAATTAATGTACTTAATTAATATTATATAAATATATATTATAAGGAATTTTTACACCATGAATACTATAATTGGTTTTATTTCAGTAAAATTTTAATCATAGCATTAGTTATGTGTGTGTTTTTACGAGCCTCAGCTAAAACTGGTATTGAATACCAACAAGACATGAGGTTGATAAAGCACCAGATCTTCGAAATCGCATGACCAAAAACATAATGTGTTAAAATGTTCTGATAAACAAAATTGAAAGCGTAATTGAGTTTACATACAGCATGATGAAAATTAAACCGTACGTATATTTAATCGTGGGCCAGCGTTTCGTAGTTTTGTAATGCGAAAGATGGCCAGTATCGATAAAAGAATATCGATATTTCGAATCGTCTATTACTTGTCTACTTTTGTATGGAACCGATTACTTGAGTCGATACTTTTTTACTATTCTACTCGTTAGTACAAATAAAATACAGTTTCGACACCCCTGTTATCTTTTTTTTTCTTTTTTTTTTATTGTCTTTGTAGGCAGACGAGCGTACGGCCCACCTGAGGGTAAGTGGTTACCGTCGCCCATGGACTTCATCAATGCCAGAAGCAGAGCCAAGCCGCTGCCTACCGCTTAATACTCTCCACAAGCCTCGTTTGAAGAAGGACATGTCATAGCGCTCGGGAAACACCGTGGAGGGGAGCTCATTCCATAGCCGGATGGTGCGTGGCAAATCTTCTACTTCATATCTTTAATGAGTGTCATCCACAAAGCTCACAGCTGACTTTTTTTTTTTTTTTCCCTATCAATGCTGATAGCCTTGAGAGGCTATTTCAGCTTCACCCTAACGTTAGTAGGTGAGCTCGCGGGGCTCAACCGGAGAGTTGCTAACACTGACCCTAGCAAGAGCAGTGCTTCGCAGAATCTACCACCGGATCGGAAACGCGACCCACTGAGAAGATCCGGCGAGAAACTCAGTGGGCTAAAGCTGACAACAATGTGTTAGCAATGTCTTTGACGTTGTCAATGACAGGACGCCGAAAGCTGAAAACCGTTCGTCTGTCAGTATAATAATGTTTTTCTTTATACAATTTTACATTCCACTTAATATTTGAATCGTTTAGATTATTTCGAACAAAATTAATGTAATGTATGATATTATTATGTGTATTAATGTCTATATTACAACTAGTTTCAACTTATGTTGCAGAACTGCTAATGTGCGCTTAAACATCGTCTGATTGAAATATGAATAAATGTTTCTTTTTTTGTAGTAAGTTTTTTTATTTTATCAAGTGTTGGTAGCTAATTCCTGTAGCATGGCAATCTTGTCTTTGGACTTCAAGGATGGGACTACCGCTATGTGACACATTTTTTTTTATTGCTTAGATGGGTGGACGAGCTCACAGCCCACCTGGTGTTAAGTGGTCACTGGAGCCCATAGACATCTACAACGTAAATGCGCAATCCACCTCGAGACATAAGTTCTAAGGTCTCAGGTATAGTTATACTGTTGTCATTTGGCCTCAGGTTAGATGGGTGGAGGAATTTACATTGTGATACCAAAACATTCCAGTAACCATTTAAAACCAGTACCCTAAGCCGTGAGCGCGTCCTCTAATCATCAGCACTGACAAATTGTTCCAAATTACCATTTTATTATTAAAGGAGCATCCTAGTCAAAGTTGACTAATCCATTGATCATCACACCAAATATTCATCACAAGTTAATATGATTAGACAATATATAATACATTCATACTGAATAAAGTTTGTCTTAATGATTAGACAATCGAGAGCTTTCTTCATTTCTCCTTTGGAGGCGCTCGGGCAGCTGTTAGCTATTCCCACACCTCCTGGCTGAGACTTTGCTCGTCTACATGTTCTGGTGAAACTGGAAAAGCCTCCAGGCCACCACAGTAATCCTTCAATCATAAAAATGAACAACCAAATTTTCACATATCGAACGGGTAATTTCAAGATCAACACAGCATCGTTCTAAACTCATTCAATCTCAATCAATCAATATTAAAAGTAAACAATGAACTGTGGTTTTCATTTCTCTGTCATGTCCGTTAATCACGGCCGCATTTATTACATTTAAATGAGAAGCGAACATTAAAAATAAAAAAGTTGTAGTCCGATTCAATTATCGCGATTGGCCTAGTCCGGGGGGATCCGAGTGGTCCGCCTCGACGTCACAAGTACGGGATCGCCAGGCGGCGAATAGTGCCGAACCAATTAAATGTTTAGGTGGTGGACAAGCTCACGGCCCGCTTGTTGTTAAGTGGTTACCGGAGCCCATAATCATTAACAAAGTAAATGCCGCCGCCCACCTTGAGATATCAGTTCTAAGGTTTCAGTTTTAACAGTACAACGGCTACCCTATCCTTCAAATCGAATTACTGATTCACGGTAGAATAGGCAGGGTGGTGGTACTTACCTGTGCACCCTCACAAGAGGTCCTGCCGCCAGTAATTACGCAAATTATTATTTTGCGGGTTTGATTTTTATTACACGATGTTATTCAATCGTGAACATTTGTTAAGTACGTATTATATTTCTTTAGCAAAATAATAACTGGTGCCTGCCTGTGGGATTCGAACACTGTTTTATCGCTAGATACGAATGCACCGGACGTCTTATCCTTTGGGTCACGACGACATTTAGAAAGCGTGAACTGCAATTTTGACCTGCGACTTGTATATTATTATAACTTCTTCCTAGTCGTACACTCTTGTCAAAGTGGTCGTGGTCATGCATCAGTCGGATCCTGCGATACCGATGCTCTCGCGATGCGATGCCATGTGGCACGGTGTTTCGCAGAGTGAGAGCAATCATTTATGTTGGAGTGAGTCACAGATTTTATGAGGTCGGACCATAGTGTTGAAGATCGTCCGCGAGATGCACCGTCACCATATTATTATATAATCAAAGCCATATTATTATTTCATTTATATATACTAGATACTATAGTGCGCTGGCGCTGTGACCCCGAAGTTGGTCTTGGCCTCCGACAATAAACTTGGTCATTCATCCCGGCGCTGCGCAACATCGAGCCAGTCCGACACTTGGAGCTCACGTAAATTTCCTTCCACAACGTCAGACCAGCGGTACTTGGGCCTCCATACTATTACTTATTTCATTGCAATAAGAACTAGAGGATGACCGAGCCCAGCACGTTTTTGAAGTGAAAACTTCTTTAGAATCGTTGTGATTTCAAACCGGATGCAACGGAAAAAACGACAGGTAAGAGACAAATACAAAAATGTGTAGGATGAAGCCAGCAAAGAATGAGACAGAAATATACATACTATTTAATACAGCGCCATCTGTGAGATTTTTTAATACTAACGTGTGTGATTATACGTGAAATTAAAATATCAATTCACAGAGGGCGCTACCTTACAATTATTTACTAATGACAAAATTTTACATATACTTAAGACGTTTAGGATAATTGTATTTTAATTTTGGAAGGTTTCACTTATACCACGTGTGAATTGCACACATGTATTTTTTTTTTTTAAATAAATTGTGTTGTTTAGAAATTATATTTAAATACGAATTACATATGGATATTATATTATATTATTTGTTATTTTCTTTCAATAAAAAAAAGTTTATGTTTAAGTTCATTATCGATAAAGTTGATTATTGAAAACACGAATAAAACAACATTTTCTGAAAATAAATCGTAGCTAGATCGATTTATCGCCCCCGAAATCCCTTGTATACTAAATTTTATGAAAATTGTTGGAGCTTTTTCCGAGATTCAGATTATATATAGGTGTAGGTAAATAAATATATACAAGAATTGCTCGATTAAAGATTAATAAAGTGAAACACACATTTATTCTCTTATTCTATTCTACATAGCAGTTGCAACGGAATTGACTTGTTTCTCCTTATGAACACTCTCTTCAACTTGACGTACCGTATCCATCAGCGGTTGGTCTCTTGTCTCCGGCGTCAGGATGATAAGTAACCCTGACATTACTGCAGCGCAACCGAAGAATATTGAAGGAATCGACGGTGAAAAGGTCATCTGAAAGTACATAACGCGAATTAAAGCCCACAAGACACACAACGCAACGCCTCACTAGAAATTTAAATATTGCCCTAGTTAGTTAGGTACTACATGTTGTATACATTGACACTGTTAAAAAAATTATAACATCTAAAATTTTCGACTCAACAAAATTTTTTGAAGTTAGGCGCGTTATGAAAAATTGATGAGAGTGAAATTTTACGATGCGCGCGCACCGTGACACAAAACTAACAGAATGAAGTTGCCCACTAAATCGCTCATTAAGTTGAGGAAATAATTCTACCAACTTCTCACTGGTGGTAGGACCTCTTATGAGTCCGCACGGGTAGGTACCACCGCCCTGCCTATTTTCTGCCGTGAAGCAGTAATGCGTTTCGGTTTGAAGGGTGAGGTAGCCGTTGTAACTATACTGGGACCTTAGAACATATCTCAAGGTGGGTGGCGCATTTACATTGTAGATGTCTATGGGCTCCAGTAACCACTTAACACCAGGTGGGCTGTGAGCTCGTCCACCCACCTAAGCAATAAAAAAAAGAAGAACAAAACAGAAATAGAACCTCTGTTAGTGGCGCATGTTGGCACGCACGCCGCCTCTGTTCACTGTGTTTATATTTATAATATTTATCCACATGCTTTGAGTTTCTACATTTAAAACACGTGTTTTCATTTTGTTTTCATTATATAAGTGCGAATTTTATATGTGCGTCTGAATTGTAATCAGAAGTGATTTAAATTGAATATTTAAATCAATACTAATTAATATTAGAAAACATTTGTGAAAAAACTCTGCTCATCAACCTTCCTAAGTGCTCCAATACAATTGAGGTTAACTATCCGTATGTATTATTTAGTAATATAAATGACAAAATTATTATTTAATATAATTCATATTATTAAATTATTAACGTTAAATATTTATTATTAATTATTAAATATTTAAAAAAAAAAGAAATAAATTTTATAAAAATAAAGAATAACTTCTTACGCGCGTACATAAGTACACGCACCCTTTTTTATTGCTTTCATGGGTGGATGAGGTCACAGCCCACCTGGTGTTAAGTGGTCACTGGACCCTATAGACATCTACAACGTAAATGCGCCACCCACCTTGAGATATTATAAGTTCTAAGGTATCAATATAGTTACAACGGCTACCCCACCCTTCAAACCGAAACGCATTACGTCTTCACGGTAGTAATAGTAAGTAAGTGTTGGGATTGATTGACTTGGACAGTGATTGTGACGGGCAAAGTAGAAGGAAAGAGACCCCGCGGCTGATTACCTAGCCGTTGGTGTCATCAAGTAACCGCTCTAACTGGGCTGCCAGTCGCAACCGCCATTCGAGCAGCTGAGGACCGGACGAGATGGAAACAGCTCAAGAGACAAGCAACGGTCAAGTTTCAGGGACACGACCTTCAGCAATGAAGAAAGCGACCAAGAAGAAGAAGAAGTTGGGATTGACATACAAAGCAGACAACATTGCAGCAAAATTGGAAATTAGAATTTACGGGACGACCATTAAAGTGATCGTTCTCTACAGACCTTAGTAAAAGAAATGCTAAAATCCTACGTTACTTTACTTCGTGATTAAAGACAAATTTAGTGGAATTAAAATTGCTTACATTGCTCCAATTATGAAAGTCGTCGTGGCCTAAAGGATAAGTCTGCCCCACCCTACAAACCGTGTTCGAATACCGCAGGCGGGTACCAATTTTTCTAATGAAATACGTACTCAACAAATGTTCACAATTGACTTCCACGGTGAAGGAATAACATCGTGTAATAAATATCAAACCCGCTAAATTATAATTTGCATAGTTATTGATGGTAGGACCTCTTGTAAGTCCGCACGGGTAGGTACCACCACGTGAAGCAGTAATTAATGCGTTTCGGTTTGTAGGGTGGGACAGCCGTTGTAACTATACTTGAGACCTTAGAACTTATATCTCAAGGTGGGTGGCGCATTTACGTTGTAGATGTCTATGGCTGCAGTAAGCACTTAACACCAGGTGTGCTGTGAGCTCGTCTACCCATCTAAGCAATAAAAAAACTTCAGAGGTGTCAAGGGACACCCGGATGGAACGAAGTTCCTTTCGATTAATTAGTGAAGGAATTGTATTTTTTTTATTAAGTTATAATAATAAATTACGGCATTATGAAGAAGAAAAAAACAATACTATGAACTAAATTACTATTGTTGAAACGCTATCTCGAGAAACTGTACTCATTACGCGGACCAATCGGATACGAGCAATGTCACGCGATAAGCGCCTACACGTTGATTGGTCAGAATGACGGATCTAACAAGTGTCGTGACAACTTTTCGTAAGAATTTTTTCCGTCTAGCCCCCTTTCACAACGCGCGATAAGGGACTTCGTTCCAAAAAGGTAAGCTTTATTTGTGATTTGAGCTCTAATGTACTAGATGGATTTTTCTCAGTTAAAATAGCCGAAATTTTAAACAATCTGTTAGTATCGTAAAAACAAATGTCAACGAACTTGTACTACACGTCATCACATCACAACTTTACACATACATTACATTATTAATTATGTATCATTTAATTAAAACCATTAAAAATATGCTAAATCGAAATGCTGCGGAAACTTTCTAGCAAACAATACTGATACAGTAAATTAAAATTGCTTAGAGGCGGCACCTATAATATTTTTCCTAAGATTTTCGCGAATATTGATCAGTTGAATTTGAATATACTAGGTATACTTACCAGCGGAGTATTCCGTAGGATAGCTCACTCTAACCGGCGCCATCTAAGCGGGCTTCGGATACCCTGCCGACCGAGAGGGCTGGTGGTCGTGGCGCCGACGACCGCCGGTCCGGCGTCCCGAGGGGGAGGGTGATGGGAGAGATGTGCTCCGCACTAAACGCTTCACTTTCCCCCCTTTGCCTTTTCTTGAGTTCTCTCTCATGCGAGGTTTGGACGTTGGTTCTTGAGCGACAGGAGGTTTTAGTCAGTTTCGACTCTGACATGCCCCGCCCTCCATCCCCAGTGGAGTGCGGAAGTCCGGTGATTTCGTCCTGACCAAAAAAAAAAGGTATACTTACCAACATCGGTGTAAGAGGTGCCATCATATTCCCGATCCTAGACGTGAGCGCGCCAAGACCAAGTAATAACCCTCGTACACTAGTCGGAAATAACTCCATAGAGTATGTTATGATCCCAGTGAAACAACCGGATATCAACATTTTACCGACGAGGAATAACGATATTTTCGTCCATAAATACGCTGCAAAGAATTATTTTACCTACGCTTAATTATTATAAATATGAATGAAAACAGGAGTCGTATTATATATATTAAGTAATAATAATTGATTTCGGGAAAAAGTGTTTTTATTTAATTAAAGTTGCAGTGAATTCTCTTTGGTCGTATATCTGACTGGCCCTGACACAATTAAATTGATGACATTTAAAAAGCTAGAAACAAAACAAAATAAAAAGTTGAAATAGTTTACTCGACATTTTTCTATAAATCTTCTTTTTGCCAACATGAATGAATGAATCTATTATTTTTTTGAGATTTTATGGCCTGGTGAGCGCATTTAAGGAAGGTGTTCGATACATATTTAAAGTTTTATTGTAATTGGTACACAATATATTGGACAGATGCTTGAATCTCGATAACGACATTTCTTCCCGATCCACTAGGGATGCTTTTAGGAACCTCAAGCACCGGCCACCGTTCTCGTCGAAACCGTCGCTCGCGACGAAGGGTTCGGCGAGCAAATTAACCATCAGACGCAGCCGCGCTTCTGATCCGATGGTAGATTCTGCGAAGCACTGCTCTTGCTAGGGCTAGTGTTAGCAACGTCACCAGGTTAGAGCCCCGTGAGTTTACCTAATCGCCTGGTTACGCTGGCATAGCCCCCTAGGTTACCAGCATAGGTGGATAAAGAAAAACAATTTGATGATAGTTTTGATATTTACGTGTTCGATCGAAAAAGAGAAAAATCTAAAAACATGTCGCGAAAAAAATTGTATGCTTCATAAACTTCACGCAACTTGTTCTAGAATTTTCAGTGCGGGAACTTTAATATAAAGATGAAGTTCGCTCTGGCCGACCCGTTAAGGATAAAGTTGATGGCATGTAAAATAAAATAGTGGAACAAGATCGACACAGTAGTACCTAATTACGACAAGGCCAAAGCAAAACTAGAGGTAGACCCAAAAACAAATTTGATCCTCTTGAAGAAGTTTGGCAATAGAAATAGAGCTCTACCCACTGCTCCACCCACCACACGTGCTACACTGAAAGAAACAATATGAATCGTGTACTCTTTTGTGATTCTCTATCGAAAGAATCCGAAAACATCTTGAAAAGATTAACCACTGGCGATGAAAAATGGATTACCTAAGACAAAGACGCGTGAAGACGATCAAAGGACAGGTTGTAGGGTTGGAAGGGCATTGTTCATTATGACCCCTTACCGCCGGGTCATTTCTCTATACGGAGCCGAGATCTGGACCCTTAAAGCGGCTGATCGCAAACGCGTTAATGCTTTTCAGATGTGGTGCTGGAGAATAATGCTGCGGATACCTTGGATAGCGAAGAGAACCAATGTCTCTGTCTTAGACCAACTGCAGATCAAGACAAAACTGTCCACACTCTGCCTTCGCCGAGAACTCGAATACTTCGGTCATATTGCTTAGAAAATAACTGACAGCTTAGAGAGACTATTCGTGACAGGGACGATCGAGGAAAAGAGACCGCGCGGGCGCAATCCGACAAAGTGGTTCGATAAAATCCGCACCTTACTAAAGATCCCATTCCACGAAGCGCTTCAGGCGGCCAGTGGTCGGAAGCGCTAGAGAGATATTACAAGGAGTAAAATCCTGTCGAAATATTATGGTGACGAGCTTTAGCAGTGAGGAAATGACGCGATTCCTCGCGAACTGATGATGAACCTCGCGAACTGATGATTTTTCCCGGCGGTCCTCGGAAGAGGACTGAAAAATCATCAGTTCGGTTCTCTGTCGCCAACCGATTACTGGCGGTAGGACCTCTTGTGAGTCCGCACGGGTAGGTACTACCACCCCGCCTATTTCTGCCGTGAAGCAGTAATGCGTTTCGGTTTGAAGGGTGAGGCAGCCGTTGTAACTTTTTTTTTTTTTTTTTTTATTGCCCTTGTAGGCAGACGAGCATACGGCCCACCTGATGGTGAGTGGTTACCGTCACCCATGGACTTCAGCAATGCCAGGGGCAGAGCCAAGCCGCTGCCTACCGTTTAATACTCTCCACAAGCCTCGTTTGAAAAAGGACATGTCATAGCGCTCGGGAAACACCGTGGAGGGGAGCTCATTCCATAGCCGGATGGTACGTGGCAAAAAATACCTCTGGAAACGCACTGTGGATGACCGCAGTGGCTCCAGGTAGTATGGATGAACTCTACTCCGGTGGCGGGCGGTGCGATGGTAAAAACGAGATGCCGGTATCATCTCGAACAATTCCTCAGAGCACTCCCCATGGAACATACGGTACAAAATGCAGAGGGAACCGAAGTCCCTCCACAGACCCAGAGGCTCCAAACAATCCGTGAGAATGGGATTATCGACAATCCGAACGGCCCTCCTCTGTATGGAGTCAAATGGAAGAAGCTGGTATTTGGGAGCCCCGGCCCAGAGATGGGAGCAGTACTCCACGCGAGGCCGGACTTGTGCTTTATAAAGCAAAAGCCTTTGTCCAGGCGTGAAGTACCGCTTCGCTCTGTTGAGGACTCCCAGCATTTTGGACGCCAACTTGGCTTTGCCTTCCAAATGACTCCGAAACTGGACATCGCTCGAAATATCGACCCCAAGTATCCCAATACTCTCGGAAGGTTGCAGGGATACTCCTTGGAATTGCGGCGCCATGACAAAGGGGTCCTTCTTCGCAGTGAACGCGCAAACTTGTGTCTTTAACGGGTTGAATTGAATCAAGTTCAATTCACCCCATTTGGAGACTCGCCCCAGAGAGTTCTCCACTTCAGACACAAGTTTTGATCGTCTCTCCTGCACCACGCTCCGAGAGAGACTCTGATGGCCGATATATCGCGCATCCCCCGTGCTGTCATCCGCATAGCAATGCATGCCATCAATAGACAGCATGTCATTGATATACAGGAGGAAAAGCGTGGGGGAGAGCACCGAACCTTGTGGAACGCCAGCGTTAATGGTCATGGTATCAGATCAATCGCCGTCTACAACGACCGTGATGCTCCGCCCATCCAAAAAGCTAGCGATCCACTTGCAGAGACCCTCGGGGATTCCGTAAGATGGTAGCTTCGACAGAAGTGCCCTATGCCAGACCCTGTCGAAGGCCTTCGCGATATCAAGGCTCACAGCAAGAGCCTCGCCCTTGCTCTCCAAGGCTTCAGCCCACCTGTGCAGATATCTGCGTTTCCGTCAGAAAAAGGAGGGCAGGCTGCGCCGTCTCAAGATGGTGGTGTACGGCGTCGAGGTTGCTGTGTAGGCCCCTTACATTGCTGAAATCCACATTAAATGTGGAATGGGGCATCGCCGATAAAACCCTTTTCCTTTTTTGTACTGTCATGTTTGATTTTTTTTTTTGTTTGGAGAGTGGGAATGGGTGGGGTAGGAAGTTCGAAGCGAAATCATGACGATACCTGAATAAAGCGCGGAACACAGTACGTGCTCGACCACGGGTTGCGTGAGAGACTGACGCAGGGCATGGAAGGGCCCCCAGTCCACCCTGCGTGCGATCGCCGGGATCCACTCCGGTCTCCGACTCCGGCACGACGACCGCACGGCAGGATTTTACACCGGTTGGCGGGACAGCTTCCCGGGGCGGAGTTTAGTAGAGACACCCGGGTTCAGGTCCCCAACTGACCGGCGGGCGGCGGCGAACACCGTTTCACTGGGTCTCCCTATACCCCCGTCAAACAATCACGTCCCGCGAGCTCGCACGCACGTCTGCTCCGCATGTTCCAGGCATCATCAAGATTCACCCCGAACAAGGAAGAGGAAAGGGAAGGAACAAAACTGGCTCTCCAACCCACACGCCGGAACACAGCTAGGCTATTTGGGGGCGGACTCTAGTTGGAGGGTGGTCGCCAGCCAGTCGGACAAGTTCTACCACCGATTATGTATTCAGCTCCCGTTTTGCACCACCCAGGGGTCACTTGTAGAGAATCGCGGGTTAAACCTACGGAAGCGGGAAGCAATCAACCCCCCTATACTTGAGACCTTAGAACTTATATCTCAAGATGGGTGGCGTATTTACGTTGTAGATGTCTATGGCTGCAGTAACCACTTAAGACCAGGTGGGCTGTGAGCTCGTCCACCCATCTAAGCAATAAAAAAAAGATGATAGGAATCAAACGAGACATAAAAGAAAAACGGCTTGGTTTTTCATCACGATAACGCCAGATCACACACAATCGTAGCCACCCAACAAATATTGAGAGAGCTTGGTCATCACCCGCCCTGACCTTGCACCCTCAGTTTCTTTAGGCAACGTTAGGTTAACAACAAGAGAGGACAGGAAAACTACTTGTCGCAGTTTTTTGATCAGAAACACCAAAATATTTACCTACAGAACGAACATTTATATTACAATTAAATGCTAATGAACTATGATAAAAATTAAATAGAATTTTTAAATAAAATACGAAAAAACTTTACCTAAGTCAGCCCCGACTTACAATATGTAATAATATCTAAATAAATAAACAATGATAAAAATTATCTCAAACTTGTATGTAAAATACGACAACTTTTTCTCTAGGTAGGTACATACCTATTATCTATGTGTTAATACTTACTTGTTTTATAAATAAATACATTTTATGCTGAATTTGTAATCGATATATGTCTTATTGTCTGTGCTGTACACTGTGTTTTAATAATAAGCCGTTTTATTTCCAACGATCTTAAAAAGCAGGCTTTTCTTCAAAATTATAGCCCCAGGGCATAGGGCTTATATTGTGATATAATTATGGTTACCTAAATTAAACAAATCTGTTTTTTTCAAAGAAGTCGATCCACGGCCCTCTCTTTTGGAGTATCGGTTATAGAGTGCTCTTCCGGGCCTACGCGTAGTTTTTTCTTTGCATTGATGTGTGGACGAGCTCACAGCCCACCTGGTGTTAAATGGTTACCGGAGCCCATAGACATCTACAACGTAAATGCGCCACCCACCTTGAGATATGAGTTCTAAGGTCTCAGTATACTTAAAACGGCTGCCCCGCCCTTCAAACCGAAACGCATTACTGCTTCACGGATGAAATAGGCAGGGCGGTGGTACCTAGCCGTGCGGACTCACAAGAGGTCCTACCCACCAGTAATAAACTAATACCTAAAAACTAACACCAGTAATAACAGTAGTCTACTACGCTGACGATACGTACCATACAAAATATACATAGGTACCTACCTACCTAGATACAAACGAGACCAATAAAAGCTTGTTAAAATTAATAATGGTTCTCGTAATATTTGAAGTACCTACCTATACACAAAATGAAAATATCTAAATATCTTATCGTCTATCAGATTAACTATTTCCTAATAAAGACTCATCAAACTTACTCTCGGGCACTTGAGCGGAGCAGAAACACAACGCTGCGGTCAAAATAAATCCAATAATTAAAGACAATTTCCTTCCAATTTTTTTCATGAAATACAAGGCGATTAAGTCTCCTGGATATGACATTATGGTTACCAGTAAAAAATTAATGTATTTATCACCGGGAAGCCAAACAGAATTCAACATTAGACCGTAATACACGAAGCTTGCTGAAAATCTACAAAAACACGCCACAAAAAACCTCTTTAAAATCTCTGGAGATTTGAAAATAACACGGAAACCTTCTTTTTCATTTTCTTTTATATCAAACTTTTGTCTCAAGCCCACTCCATCAATGTTAGACAGTTCGTTCATATCCATATTGATTTTATTTGTTTTCGCCATCAAAATCATTGTTTTTTTGGCTTCTTCTGTTTTACCCTTGACTATCTGCCACCTAGGGCTCTCTTTGATAAGCCAAATAAAGGATAAGAACAATATTAATGGACTGTATATAATCAGAATCATAGTCTTCCAATATGGGATCACCATGGCCATACAAGCGAATAGTGTTTCTCCAACATATATAAAATAGGCAAACAGAACGCCCGCTAGTAAACGTTTGTCCTTTCCGCAGATTTCTAACACTGAAAATAAAGGAGAAATATTTTAGAAACTAAAATTAATTATTAATGAACGCGCTCACCGCTCGTCTGGTGCTTAGTGGTTAATAAAAGCCGTTGACATTATGACGTGAAAGCCCTCACTTGTCGCATGAGGTTCAAGTCGTAGTTAAGTCGCTGTTCTGCCTTTTAAGTAGGAATGCATGAACTATTCATGCTAGAAGAAGGCGTGGTGATGGTTTATGTAAGTTGAGAATATTTAATAGTTTATTAATATTGATTAATATTGATTCATTAGTTAGGACTCTTCGTGAAAGTCGTTCGTTAGTGTACAAGTATTAGATTCGTTAAAAAAATTGATACTTGGCAGTTGATTTTGAAAATCGGCACATCCGCATCGCTCAATTCGAGTACACCGAGCTTTTAGGCCACGTAAAGTTTTTTTTTAATTTGGTAAAATTGTTGTTAGCATTTAGCGAAAGTTACACTAGAATGTACAATTAAGGAATCAATTATTACATAAAGCTAGGCTGGGGCACTATTGATGATACTACGGCTTTTAATGAAATGATTTAGGTCCACACCGGCTTCGCGAGTACTTCTACTTATTTTTTCTTATCAGCCCGTCCACTGCTAGACAAAGGCCTCCCCAAGCCTCGCCACAAAGATTGGTCCTGCGTTGCCTGCATCTAGCGGATCCCCGCGAGCTTCAATAGGTCATCGGTCCTTCTTGTGGGAAGCCTACCCACGCTACGTCTTCCGGTACACGGTTGCCACTCGAGAACTAAGTCATCATGGCCTAAAGGATAAGACGTCCGGTGCATTCGTGTTGAGGCGATGCACCGGTGTTCGAATCTCAGGCGGGTACCAATTTTTGCAATGAAATACGTACTCAACAATTATTCACGATGGACTTCCACGGTGAAGGAATAACATCGTGTAATAAAAATCAAACTCGCAAAATTATAATTTGCGTAATTCATAAAATTTAGTATACATGGGATTTCGGGGGCGATAAATCGATCTAGCTACGATTTATTTTCAGAAAACGTTGTTTTATTCGTGTTTTCAATAATCAACTCTTCCCGACATCTATTGGCGAATAATAATACTATTTTTCTTAATTGAGGGCAACTAACCGCTTTAAAGACGCAACAAGAAGGTGTTATTAAAAAAAAATTATTTCTTATTGGGACTACACTGCCCATTCCTAAACTTTTATTAAAACACTGGTACGGTCCACTAGTAAGGTCAGTATTCAGCGTTGTGCCAATTACATATTTATAAAGTAATTAATAACTTTAATTCTCTCTTTTCTCGTATTCTTTACCAGGCCTCTCTCAAGTCGCACCTCAGGCGTAGTCTTCGATCCTCCTCAGGTGAACTTTACAAAGACTTACCTACGTAACACAACTCCGAGTCAAAATTTGAAAACTTTTATGAGACTTACTTACTGAGCACCATACCCGAAGTGTAAGTACCGCCAGACATGCAGGCCTCTACGAATTCGACCATTACGTAAATATACCAGTTCTTGACTAGGACTTTTAAAGCCCCCACGGAGCTGCCGACGATACATATTATAAGGGCCGGCTTACGACCCCAGCTGGAATACATGTTATTAATATATAACATGAAAACGTACATAGTAAATTTCTGAAAACATTAAACCAAATATCGATGATAACAGTCGATAAGCCTTTGAGAAAGTAGACTCTCACAAGGATTAAGCCCTTTCAAATACTTTTATAAGGAATTTCTACTTAAACGGCAAAGTGCGGAGGCGGGGCTTCTGTAGATTATGCCACATAATTTTTAATTTAGGTATTATTAGATTTAAGTTTATAGATTAAGATTACAGGCAGCGGCAGAATAACAGCGATGGTTTCAGCTATCACAAAGCTGAGCCGCGGCCTTTTTATCTCCAGTGTGTTAGTATAATATATTGTAATATTGTTTAGAATTAGAATTTTTATGTCATATTAATTGAAATTTTATTTGTATTTGTATTGTGGAGTAAATAAATGCAATTTTATTATTATAACTCTGACGTGTTTTTTTACTCCATCATTTTTACGAATTGCTGACTAAAACAATCCATAGCTGTGGCTCTAGTGAACAAGCAGTGTACTGGCCGAGAAAACCCTAGAAGATTAAGTATATATACAGAGCTATCATAGATTGAGATGATTTGAGTAAGACCTAAATAATTTCAAAATAAACAAGTTCAGAACAAAATCATTCAGACCCCTCCCGGCTAAGTAGTGGTGAACGGGCCCATCCGTCCTAGCGGAGTTGGAGAGACCTCGGGACCAACAGTTATCCCGAATAAATCTACTACCGGATCGGAATCGCGACCCGCTGAGAAGATCCAGCGAGAAACTCAGCGGGCTTCAACGATTGTCCGGCCGCAGAAAGTAATGAGGTAGTGATGAAGTTAGTCCTGAATTTGCGATAATGAAGATCGTGTCTAATTGCCGCACGATCACAAAAAAACTACTTATAAAAATATATAAAATAACCATAATTCTCCGTTAAATTTGAATTTAAAATTGTATCTATACCTTTACCGCGATTTTAAATTTTTAGTATTCGGAAACAGTACTACCAACTGTGCATTCTTGTGAGCTCTGCATTCGTTGTGTACTCACACATCGTAAATCCACCCGGTGACGAACATTGAAGCCAACATGCCGAAGCTGTGTATAGTGCCAATTAGATTCGATCTCCACGGTTGACATCCCAAGTTCAACTGTAATTTTCAAATCGTACTCAGTTCAACTGTAAATTTCAATGATACATTTTGTGATCATCAATAATCATTGATTAGTAACATTACAATCCCATTTTTGCAGGATAGCCGCCGGAGCCGCATGGTACATCCGAAATGTGGACCTCCACGACGACATGGACCTAGAGTCTATCAGTAAATATCTACAGTCGGCATCATGGCGCCACTTCGAGAAAGCGGCACGACACGAGAACCCTCTCGTCGTGGCCGCCAGTAACTACATTCCCGATCCTATGGACCAGTCTGGTAAACACTCGACAGAATAGTAAACATAGTAACAGTCGACGTCGCCAAAAACACCTCATTTCGGGTCCTCCCTATTCACTAACGGTGCTTTTAGGTACCTCAAGCACCGGTCAATCGTTCTCGCCGAACCCGTCGCTTGCGACGAAGGGCTCGGCGAGCAAATGAACCCACAGACACATTGCTTCACTGAATCTACCACCGGATCGGAGTCGCGACACACGGAAATGATCTGTTGAGAAACTCAGTGAGTCATGTCTATAAGTTAAGTTGCAAAAGGTAATCGGTACTTGGAAAGCCTAAAAGCACCGAGAGTTCCGGATTAACTCTTCCGACAAGTCTCTTTTGGGCAACGAAGGCTGTCGTCAGAAACGTTCGTAGCAAGCACACTTTTTTAATTTCACAAGCAAACGTAATGACGGATGTTTCGTCAATTCGAACAGCTTGAATTTAGGGGTTTTGTGTATCGTGCCAATATTGAATCATCGCATGTGAAATTTTAAAACCATAATAAAGGCGCAGGGAGACGGTAGTTTAACGCAACATGACCGTCTCAGCGAATGACAATAAAGTCCACCTTGCCTCAGCAACCACAGTGTTGTTACTCTCGTATATCCACTCGGTGCACTGGACTAGACTGTCAGTGAAACTACTGCTGTTGCAGGTCCCATAGTCGTCTTTGAGGACGGGTCTGTAACAACGATCAATCGTCTTGTTCGGCCACCATGTAGGATTTTCCGCTGTCGACATGTTGTTCTCGCATTCCGACACTTTGCATCTGAAATTTATTACTGTACATCCTTAAGCTGACACACAATTCTGATTACTTTTCGTTTCCGATGCAGATTAGGCGGTTACAAAGTCCATCAACTCATCTAGGTATTAGGACTTCAACCGATTTTGAAGAACCTAACAAAGGGGTGACAAAAAAAGAAAAGATAAAAGAATGGGAGACAACAGTGACAGAAGAAGAAAGTAAGAGAGTGTTAACTATGAATGTGGAAGGCTATAGAGAAACAGGTAGACCTAAGAAGAAATGGAGGGATTGCGTGAAAGACGATATGTGTAAGAGAGGAGTGAACGAAGAAATGGTATATGGTAGAGGAGTATGGAACGAGAAAACATGTTGCGCCGACCCCAGGTGACTGGGAGAAGGACAGGAGAATGAAATAACGAATGACAGAAGAAAAAAGATAAGAAAAAAAATTAGAAGCTTTTATAAAAGCCGTATTGAGAAATGGACGTAAAACATGTACACAAGCGTGCTTTATTAAAGAGAACCTAGATGAAGGGTTTCTCACGCGTTTCGGTTTCAGGAATTAAGTAGTCTGTATGCATCGTTGCCTCGACCTCATCAAGCTTGGTTTTTAGCATTTAGTACGTTCTAATATGCATGGACTACGAAAAAAACTTAACATCAGGTGGCAAACCAATCTCGCAAGAACATCGTATTCATCAAATTGACTCGCCCCGGCGTTCTAGAGTTAAATTGTATTACGGAATGTGAGTAGAGCGTGTTAGATGCGTTTTCGAACATGATGAGAAGTTGAGGATGGAGGAGGAGGAAGCCGTGTTCAAGTTCATAAAAACGACTCACCTGTATTTCAGATCGCCAGAAACAAAAATAAAATTTACATCTATTAGTGTCAGGAAAACAATAGTTACACCGATGTAAGCGTATTGCACAATTTGATATTTACCGAAAACATCAAATATTTGCAATAAACTGTATTGAGTCGACGACGCCCCACTCATATTTATTTGAACGGGCGTCCGTCTCGTCGCGTTCGTACTCACTGACTTCAGTCAACGCTGCAGTTTTCCATTAAAACAAAAGGCTCACAACGAATTGTTCTAATTTAATCTATAAACGACAAAAACTCACATGTATTTCGAATTAATTTTATTACTGTTTTACATAATTATACTATAGTTCAGAAGATGACACTGCATAGTTAGGTATATTATTTTTTTCCTACCTAAGCTTATGCCTTGAGAGGCTATATCAGCGTCGCCTTAAGTAGTAGGTGAGCTCACGGGGCTCAAACCTGATGACGTTGCTAACACGAACCCTAGCAAGAGCCGTGCTTCGCAGAATCTACCACCGGATCGGAAACGCGACACACTGAGAATATCCGGCGAGAAACTCAGTAGGCTGTGTCTGAGGGTTAATTTACTCGTCGAGCCCTTCGTCACAAGCGACGGGTTCGACGAGGACGATGACCGGCATAGTTCTAGAATCATTAAACCCACCTACTAAATAATAATATAACTGAAGTCCAATTTTTACGCGCTAATTTTCCTCATTGTCCATCGAAGCCTACCTACCAACCATTGATTCCTGAAGCGTTGTATAATTAAATCACCGGCACGATTTGAAGCACTATCAATTTATTTACGGCCTACAAGAAGCCTAAATATAAACAAGAAGGTTGTAAAAATGTATAATGATGTTACTAAGTGACAGAGAATACCTACAGTGAGTGGTACCTAAGAGAATTCGTTAAATTTAAGATTGCCTGAAACATGCGTACTAGACTGGCAAATATACTTTTATAACTTTACTGGTGGTAGGACCTCTTGTGAGTCCGCGCGGGCAGGCACCACAACCCTACCTATTTCTGCCGTGAAGCAGTACATAATGCGTTTCGGTTTGAAGGGTGGGGCAGCTGCTGTAACTATACTTGAGACCTTAGAACTTACATCTCAAGGTGGGTGGCGCATTTACATTGTAGATATATCCTGCGTGATCAGGATTCGGGGAATAGTCAGCGCCGGCAACGATAAGGCGATTATCATGACGCATAGTCTTATTGAAGTACTTTTCCGACGCTGACTTCATGTATTTCCGGATTGATTCGAGGCCCAGGTCGTCGTGTAGGTCAAAGTTCCTCACGAACCTTGGAGCTCCGACAGCTAACCTCCAAAATCCCAGGCGGGTACCAATTTTTCTAATGAATTACGTACTCAACCAATGTTCACGATTGACTTCCACGGTGAAGGAATAACATCGTGTAATAAAAGTGAAACCCGCAAAGTTATAATTAGCGAAATTACTGGTGGTAGGACCTCTTGTGAGTCCGCGCGGGTGGATACCACCGCCCTGCCTATTTCTGCCGTGAAGCAGTAATGCGTTTCGGTTTGAAGGGTGGGGCAGCCGTTGTAACTATAATGAGATCTTAGAACTTATATTTCAAGGTGGGTGGCGCATTTACGCTATAGATGTCCATGGGTTCCAGTAACCACTTAACACCAGGTGGGCTGTGAGCTCGTCCACCCTCCTCCTCGCGTCGTTTCCTCACTGCTGAGGGTAGTGACCATTATATATCGACAGGATTTTGCTCCTTGTAATGTCCCGCCAGCGCCTTCGATCATTGGCCGCATGAAGGGCGTCGTGGAATGGGATCGTCCACCCATCTAAGCAATAAAAAAAAACGGGACTGTAGGGTTTGGAGGGTAGTAGTTCGAGCGCGGAGGCTCCAATCTCGGCGGTCCGTGCTGGAGGCGTGGTCTCGCCGCTTGGCGGACCCGTCGGCCGGCCTCCGTACCGTCGAGGCGGTCCGCCCGGTTCTCGCGGACTGGGTGGGCCGCGACCGCGGATGCCTCACCTTCCGGCTGACGCAAATGTTGACCGGCCATGTTTGTTTTGGCCGGTACCTTTTCAAAATAGCCGGAAGGGAACCGACGGCGCAGTGCCACCACTGCGCGGACAGCGACGAGGATGACACAGCGGAACACACGGAAAAAATAATGTAATATAAAAAAATTTATAAATAATAATTTATTAAAAAAAAAAAAAAAAAAAAAACATGCCCGCTGAGTTTCTTGCCAATTCTTCTCAGGACGGAGGCTAGTTCTTGTGAATTGGCGGTAGTTCTTTTGACGTTCAACAAGTATGTACTTTCATTTATGTTGAATAATTTTTTTTTTTATTTGATTTGATTTTGATTTGAACACACATTGGCGCGTTGCTCTGGATTCGACGAGCAACGCGCCGCCCTCGTCGCCGTGGAGCCGGGGGCCGGAGGCGGGAATACGCCCGTACGTCCCAGCCCCTGTAGGTAGCGGCCTTCCCCTGGTGAAGGTCAAGGGGCGACCTGAGGGGGTGAGGCCGCGCGGCGCGCTACCAGCACTCTAGCACGCTGCCGTGGAGTGAATAGAGCGACCGGTCGACGGTGTATCGCGTCCCGACCCGGCAGGCTGGTTCTGGTCCAGCGGGGTATTCCGGGACACCAGCGGCACCGTCTGGGCGGCCCGACGGGCTGCCGTACCGAGACGGCCGACGTTTCAGAGCCTTCGATTCGCCTCGAAGGCTCCGTCGGCTGGGCGTCCTTGGGGTGAGCCGCACCGTCTGGTTGTAGTGTTGACCGCGGTAGCCCCCCTACCTCATCCGGGTTCTGACCTCGGAGGGGATCGGACGTCGGGTGTAAGAGTGCAGGGGAGTCGTTTAGTGGGTGGGTCCTAAAATCCTTGGGCCCGCGATCTGCTCACAACACCATGCAGATCGTTGAGTCTCACATACCCCGCGCGCCCCTTTTGCGCGGGGACCTCGTAGGAGGTTCGGCACCCTAGCCGAAAAAAAAAAAAAAAAAGGTTGTCTATGTGCGGGCCGCGTGATCGAACTCGCGTAAGTCATGACGGGCCTTATACAAGTTTTGTAAAGTGTCACCTTGTTCCGAAGGGACATTTTAAACTGCTTACAGATCATGGGGTAGAGTCTGCCAAGAATAAATGCGGCACAGTCACGGACTGTTTTTATATGCGGGCGGAATGTCATGGATGGATGCATTCAGGGTGACTCCTAAGTAGTTGACCTTCCTGGCCCAGGGTATGGGTTGGCCGAAAAGGGTTATCATCATCATCAGCCTTTATCTGCCCACTGCTGGACATAGGCCTTCCCCAATGCTTTCCACATAATGCGGTCCTCCGCCTTCCGCATCCAACGACTTCCCGCCGTGCGCACTAAGTCGTCAGTCCACCTGGTTGGAGGACGCCCCACGCTCCTTGTACCCATCCGTGGCCTCCATTCGGGGGTGTGATATTTCTCCTCCTAATGCGGGAGGAAATAAACGGTGAGTTTCCCCTTTGAAATAACACTGCTGTGCTTTTCACTCGGTTGATGTCTATGCGCCATTTTCGGAATCACTGCCCGAGGGCTAACGCTGCGCTCTGGAGTTTACTCGCGACTTGTTTCTACTAGAGTAGTAAACGGTTGTGTCGTCAGCGAATAAGGTTAACTGGGTCGGCGGCGAACGAGGAATGTCGTTAATAAATAAACCAAATTTATTTATTTATTTTTTATTGCTTAGATGAGTGGACGAGCTCACAGTCCACCTGGTGTTAGGTGGTTACTGGAGCCCATAGACATAGACATTCACAAGGTAAATGCGCCACCCACCTTGAGATACAAGTTCTAAGGTCTCAAGTATAGTTATAACGGCTTCACTTTTCAAACCGAAACGCATTACTGCTTCACGGCAGAAATAGACAGGGTGGTGGTACCTACCCGTGTGGACTCACAAGATGTCCTACCACCAGTAAATAGGAGCGGGTTCCTTCTACTCGATATCGAAAAGAGCGGTTCAACTTGTAGTCCCGTATGATGAGCACGAGACTGTCCAGTACGCCCATGCAGAAAAATTTGAAAATCTAACCTATGTGTCAGACTTTATCGAACGCTTTTGCAACGTCGAAGAAGAGTGCTCCCGTGTATAACGATTTTGGTCGATTGAGCCCTACCAGAATATGCTCCGTGAGGCGGTACAGCTGTTTTACGCATGAGTGATTTGCACGGAATCCGAATTGTTCATCGATGAGAATGCCCTTGGATGAGACGAAGTCTCTGAGGCGTTTGTAGAGCAGACGCTCATACAGTTTGTCTAGAGACATGAGGAGGCTAATCGGGCGGTAACTGGTCGGATGATTTTTTGGTTTACTGGGTTTATGTATGCCGATAACATCCAGTTCTTTCCACATCGCGGGAAAGATGCAGTTCGCCAGTAAAAAGTAGATGCCAACATCACGATGAGTTGGTCAGGTAGAAGTTTAATAAGGCGGTTAGATATACCGTCGGAACCGGGAGCGTTGCGAGGATGTAGGTCTTTGTTCAGGTCTTTAACTTCCATCGGGGTGACGGGTGGTAACGCATCCGAGAGTGGCAAGGAGGCTCTGCGTTCTACCTCACTGTCTACTAATTCTGCATGAACAGGGTCCGCGGATTGAGTGCTGGGCGTGCACTGGGCTTGCAATGTATCGGCCAGCAGCTCTGCTTTTTCGTCATCATAGAACGCCGCGAGTCGGCCTTACAACAATATTATCAAGGATTACGGTATGAACTAAATTATATTGAACCACACGATGAGTAACATTTCCCTAATCTTAATTAAATTCGTCTGCGTGCACATGAAATAATTAATTTAGTTTTATTGGAACAGTTACTCCAGAATAGTTTTCCGATATCAAATAAACCATTATTTTTAACATGTAAACATATTAAATAGGAGAGAATAACAAATATAAAAATAAGTAAGACTTTAGATGATTTTTATAATAGTAAAGAAAGATTCACCACAATACTTCGCTATCCATCTTCTGATAGCAATACTTTTGGGGAAAAAAGCATTTCTTTGAAGCAACTCAGCAACTCAACATCACTAGAATGTGTCTATAGTAAGTCGATTAATGAAAACTGACTCTCATTACGTATGAGGAGATTTGTGATTACTTAGAACCTAAGTTTCGCTTTTAATAACACGGTAATGGAAGGTACCATTTTTGCGTCGATAGAAAATCGTCTGTGGCGGCAGCCATCACAGAACGCAAGATATTTGACAGATGCCTGAATCTCGCTTACGACATTTTCAAGATAAAGCGCATAGGTATACCAAGTTCCGAACAACATACAGATCGTCGATCTACCGAGCTATATCATCCGCTCGGTGGAAGATTTTCCCTCCGTCGTTTATATTTCCACACGTCAAAATATAAATTCAGATTCAGTTTTGTTTTAAATATGATAATCAAAATCAGATAAGGTTATGTATGGCCAAGTGACTAGTGGGCGAAAATTCGAGACTTCGTTTTTGACTCTGGGACAAACCTTAATTATTGACGTGATAACGTCTTATATATCGATGAACACCGGCTGCATGCACGGAAAAGTGTCACGTTCCGCCTGAGCCTGAGCGTGTAAGCAAGCATAGAGTGGCACGGTCGACCCAAGCGTTGAATTGTGACAAATTAATCTCTCTCTTCTGGCGTGACGTCAAATTTAGTAGTTGCAATAGTTCTGCTACTGATGTTATCACGTAAAACTATCGTCCGTAACCCGACTTTACAGAGACAAACATTTTTTTATTTAAATCTGGAAATAAATTACTTAAGATCTCCGGTTTTTACCTATTTATGACGTATATTACGTCATAAATATTACCGTTAATACAAATGAGCTAATGTCAGCTTTCAGTTTGAATACACCGAATATTATATATATTTTAAACTCTTCAAATATTACAGAGCATGTAATTATTTTATTTATTGTTCGAGCCACTTCTAAAAATTATATTACCGGTAACGCAATTTTAAATTCGCCCTTATTAAAAACATAAAAACAACCAAATTTCCACATATCAAAAGGGTCATTTCAAGATCAACACAGCATCGTTCTAAACTCATTCAATCTCAATCAATCAATATTAAAAGTAAACAATGAACTGTGGTTTTCACTTCTCGATCATGTCCGCATTTATTACATTTAAATGAGAAGCGAACAGTAAAAATAAAAAAGTTTTAGTCCGATTCAATTATCGCGATTAGCCCAGTCCGGGGGGATCCTAGTGGTCCGCCTCGACGTCACAAGTAGACCGGGATCGCCAGGCGGCGAATAGTGCCGAACCAATTAAACGTTTAGGTGCTGGACGAGGTCACGGCCCACTTGTTGTTAAGTGGTTACCGGAGCCCATAGTCGTTAACAAAGTAAATGCCGCCGCCCACCTTGAGATATCAGTTCTAAGGTCTCAGTTTTAACAGTACAACGGCTACCCTATCCTTCAAATCGAATTACTGATTCACGGTAGAATAGGCAGGGTGGTGGTATCTACCTGTGCAGCCTCACAAGAGGTCCTGCCGCCAGTAATTACGCAAATTATTATTTTGCGGGTTTGATTTTTATTACACGATGTTATTCAATCGTGAACATTTGTTAAGTACGTATTATATTTCATTAGCAAAATTGGTGCCTGCCTGTGGGATTCGAACACTGTTGCATCGCTAGATACGAATGCACCGGACGTCTTATCCTTTGGGTCACGACGACATTTAGAAAGCGTGAACTGCAATTTTGACCTCCGACTTGTATATTATTATATCTTCTCCCTAGTCGTACACTCTTGACAGAGTGGTCATGGTCATGCATCAGTCGGATCCTGCAATACCGCTGCTCTCGCGATGCTACGCCATGTGGCACGGTGTTTCGCAGAGTGACAGCAATCATTTATGTTGGAGTGAGTCACAGATTTTACGAGGTCGGTCCATAGTATTGAAGATCGTCCACGAGATCCACCGTCACCATATTATTATATAATCAAAGCCATGTTATTATTTCATTTATTTAAACTAGATACTATACTGCGCTGGCGCTATGACCCCGAAGTGGGTCTTGGCCTCCGACAATAAACTTTGCCATTCATCCCGGCGCTGCGCAACACTTCGCCAGTCCAACACTTGGAGCTCACGTAAATTTCCTTCCACAGCGTCAGACCAGCGGTACTTGGGCCTCCATACTATTTATTTCATTGCAATAAGAACTAGAGGATGCCTTGCACGTTTTTTTTTTTTTAATAAATTGTGTTGTTTAGAAATTATATTTAAATACGAATTACATATGGATATTATTTGTTATTTTCTTTCAATAAAAAAAAAAGTTTATGTGTAAGTCAATTATCGATAAAGTTGATTATTGAAAACACGAATAAAACAACATTTTCTGAAAATAATCGTAGCTAGATCGATTTATCGCCCCCGAAATCCCCTGTAGGTATACCTACTAAATTTTATGAAAACCGTTGGAGCTGTTTCCGAGATTCAGATTCAAACGTGACAATGCGTGAACTTTACATTAGACTAATTTCAAGTTGAAATACTTGAAATTTTTTCTATTTTAACGAATCTAGCTGTAGGATTGAAATGATTTTAATAGACCTAGAAATATATATTTTTTGCGCATCGAATATGGTTATTGCGTATCATTTATGTACAAAGCAGTTATTGTCGCTTAGTCGCGTTTGCCTTTCAAGCGTCGATATATATTTATATACAAGAATTGCTCGTTTAAAGATTAATAAAGTAAAACACACATTTATTCTCCTATTCTATTCTACATAGCAGTTGCAACGGAATTGACTTGTTTCTCCTTATGAACACTCTCTTCAACTTGACGTACCGTATCCATCAGCGGTTGGTCTCTTGTTTCCGGCGTCAGGATGATAAGTAACCCTGACATTACTGCAGCGCAACCGAAGAATATTGAAGGAATCGACGGTGAAAAGGTCATCTGAAAGTGCATAGCGCGAATTAAGGCCCAAAAGACACACAACGCAACGCCTCACTAGAAATTTAAATATTGCTCTAGTTAGGTACTGCATGTTGTATATATACCTACATTAACACTGTTAAAAAAATTATAACATCTAAAATTTAGACTTAACAATTTTTTTTAATTGCTTTGATGGATGGAACAGTTCACAGCCCACCTGGTGTTAAGTGGTTACTGGAGCCCATGGACACATCTAGAATGTAAATGCGCCACCCACCTTGAGATATAAGTTCTATAGTTACAACGGCTACCCCACCCTTCAAACCGAAACGCATTACTGCTTCACGGCAGTAATAGTAATTAGCTTGCAGCAAAATTGGAAATTCGATTTTACGTTTACCATAAAAGTGATCGTTCTCTACAGACATTAGTAAAAGAACCGCTAAAATCCTAGGTTACTTTGCTTCGTGATTAAAGACAAATTTAGTGGAATTAAAATTGCTTACATTGCTCCAATTATGAAAGTCGTCGTGGCCTAAAGGATAAGACGTCTGGTGCATTCGCGTTGAGCGATGCACCGGTGTTCGAATCCCGTAAGCGGGTACCAATTTTTAAAATGAAATACGTACTCAACAAATGTTCACAATTGACTTCCACGGTGAAGGAATAACATCGTGTAATAAATATCAAACCCGCTAAATTATAATTTGCATAGTTATCGATGGTAGGACCTCTTGTAAGTCCGCACGGGTAGGTACCACCACGTGAAGCAGTAATTAATGCGTTTCGGTTTGTAGGGTGGGGCAGCCGTTGTAACTATACTGAGACCTTAGAACTTATATCTCAAGGTGGGTGGCGCATTTACGTTGTAGATGTCTATGGCTGCAGTAACCACTTAACACCAGGTGTGCTGTGAGCTCGTCTACCCATCTAAGCAATAAAAAAAGGTAAGCTTTATTTGTGATTTGAGCTCTAATGTACTAGATGGATTTTTCTCAGTTAAAATAGCCGAAATTTTAAACAATCTGTTAGTATCGTAAAAACAAATGTCAACGAACTTGTACTACACGTCATCACATCACAACTTAACACATACATTACATTATTATTATGTATCATTTAATTAAAACCATTAAAAATATGCTAAATCGAAATGCTGCGGAAACTTTCAAGCAAACAATACTGATACAGTAAATTAAAATTGCTTAGAGGCGGCACCTATAATATTTTTCCTAAGATTTTCGCGAATATTGATCAGTTGAATTTGAATATACTAGGTATACTTACCAGCGGAGTATTCCGTAGCTCACTCTAACCGGCGCCATCTAAGCGGGCTTCGGATACCCTGCCGACCGAGAGGGCTAGTGGTCGTGGCGCCGACGCCCGCCGGTCCGGCGTCCCGAGGGGGAGGGTGATGGGAGAGATGTGCTCCGCACTAAACGCTTCACTTTCCCCCCTTTGCCTTTTCTTGAGTTCTGTCTCATGCGCGGTTTGGACGTTGGTTGTTGAGCGACAGGAGATTTTAGTCAGTTTCGACTCTGACATGCCCCGCCCTCCATCCCCAGTGGAGGGCGGAAGTCCGGCGATTTCGTCTTGACCAAAAAAAAAGGTATACTTACCAACATCGGTGTAAGAGGTGCCATCATATTCCCGATCCTAGACGTGAGCGCGCCAAGACCAAGTAATAACCCTCGTACACTAGTCGGAAATAGCTCCATAGAGTATGTTATGACCCCAGTGAAACAACCGGATATCAACATTTTACCGACGAGGAATAACGATATTTTCGTCCATAAATACGCTGCAATGAATTATTATACCTACGCTTAATTATTATAAATATGAATGAAAGCAGGAGTCGTATTATTATATGTATTAATAACTAGCGGCCCGCTCCAGCTTCGCTCGGGTCTTTAATAAAAAAATCCAAATTAACAATCATAATACACACACATCAACCCTTCTATTTGCGTCAGCTTACTAAAAAAGAAAATTATAAAGATAGTTTTGAATAACTTTGGGTTACATTATTGGTGTTTCAGCAAGGATCCCCATTTTAAAAAAAAGAATTTAACCTATGTCACTCGGGGATAGTGTAGCTTCCAAACAGTGAAAGAATTTTTCAAATCGGTTCAGTAGTTTCGGAGCCTATTCAATACAAACAAACAAACAAACAAATCTTTCCTCTTTATAATATTAGTATAGATAATTAATTCCGGGAAAAAGTGTTTTTATGTAACAACAAAGTTGCAGTGAATTCTCATTGGGCGTAATGTTTGTATCTGTCTGGCCCTGACACCATTAAATTGATGACATTTAAAAAGCTAGAAACTCAAAATAAAAAGTAGAAAGAGATTACTCGACATTTTTCTATAGTTCTTCTTTTTGTCAAAATAAGTGAATCCAATATTTTTGAGATTTTATGGCCTGATGAGCGAATTGAGGATGGTGTTCGATACATATTTAATGTTTTATTGTAATGGGTACACAATATATTGGACTATCTCTATAACGACATTTCTTCCCGATCTACTAGCGATGCTTTTAGGAACCTCAAGCACTAGCCACCGGTCTCGTCGAGCCCGTCGCCTGCGACGAAGGGTTCGGCGAGCAAATGAACCATCAGACGCAGCAGACTGAGTTTCTCGCCGGATCTTCTCAGTGGATTGCGCTCCGATCCGGTAGTAGATTCTGCGAAGCACTGCTCCTGCTAGGGCTTGTGTTAGCAACGCCCCCAGAGCCCCGTGAGCTCACCTACTCGGCCAGTTACGCTGACATAACGCTCTAGGTTACCAACATAGGTGGATTGGCTCTCGGTAGGCAGCAGTTTGGCTCTGCCCTTGGCATTGCTGAAGTCCATGGGCGACGGTAACCACTCAGCATCAGGTGGGCCGTGTGCTCGTCTGCCTATAAGGGCAATAAAAAAAAAACACCAGTTCCGAACAATAACTTTTGGACCGTCGTTCACCGGACGTCGATTTACCGAGCAGTTACGCCTGCTCGGTGAAAGATCTTTGTTTTAGTCGTTACCTCCAAAAAAAAAAAGAGAAAAATCTGAAAACATGTCGCGAAAAAAAATTGTGTGCTTCATAAACTTCACGCAATGTCATAATGTTTTCGAATCAGTTCGGGAACTTTAATATAAATATGAAGCTCGCTCTGGCCGATCCGTTAAGGATAAAGTTGATGGCATAATATGTAAAACAGTGGAACAAGACCGACACAGTAGTACCTAATTACGACAAGGTCAAAAAAAACTAGAGGTTGACCCAAAAACAAATTTGATCCTCTTGAAGAAGTTTGGAAATAGAAATAGATTGCTTTACCCATCACACGAGCTATGCTGAAAAAAACGATATGAATCGTGTACTCGTTTGTGATTCTCTATCGAAAGAATCCGAAAACATCTTGAAAAGATTAACCGCTGGCGATGAAAAATGGGTTACTTAAGACAAGGTCGCGTGAAGACGATCAAAGGACAGGTGGTAGGGTTGGAAGGGCATTGTTCATTATGACCCTTTACCGCCGGGCCATTTCTCTATACGGAGCCCAGATCTGGACCCTTAAAGCGGCTGATCGCAAGCGCGTTAATGCTTTTCAGATGTGGTGCAGGAGAAGAATGCTGCGGATACCTTGGATAGCGAAGAGAACCAATGTGTCTGTCTTAGACCAACTGCAGATCAAGACGAACCTGGCCACACTCTGCCTTTGCCGAGAACTCGAATACTTCGGTCATATTGCTTAGAGAACAACTGACAGCTTAGAGAGACTATTCGTGACAGGGACGATCGAAGGAAAGAGACCGCGCGGGCACAGTCCGACAAGTTGGTTCGATAAAATCCGCACCATACGCATTGATGTGTGGACGAGCTCACAGCCCACCTGGTGTTAAATGGTTACCGGAGCCCATAGATATCTACAACGTAAATGCGCCACCCACCTTGAGATATGAGTTCTAAGGTCTCAGTATAGTTAAAACCGCTGCCCCGCCCTTCAAACCGAAACGCATTACTGCTTCACGGCTGAAATAGGCAGGGCGGTGGTACCTAGCCGTGCGGACTCACAAGAGGTCCAGTAATAAACTAATACCTAAAAACTAACACCAGTAATAACAGTAGTCTACTACGCTGACGATACGTACCATACAAAAGATTCCGCTACTTAGGTACCTACCTAGATACAAACGAGACCAATAAAAGCTTGTTAAAATTAATAATGGTTCTCGTAATATTTGAAGTATACGCAAAATGAAAATATCTAAATATCTTATCGTCTATCAGATTAACTATTTCCTAATAAAGACTCATAAAACTTACTCTCGGGCACTTGAGCGGAGCAGAAACACAACGCTGCGGTCAAAATAAATCCAATAATTAAAGACAATTTCCTTCCAATGTTTTTCATGAAATACAAGGAGATTAATTCTCCTGGATATGACATTATGGTTATTAGTAAAAAATTAATGTATTTATCACCGGGAAGCCAAACAGAATTCAACATTAGACCGTAATACACGAAGCTTGCTGAAAATCTACAAAAACACGCCACAAAAACCCTCTTTAAAATCTCTGGAGATTTGAAAATAACATGGAAACCTTCTTTTTCATTTTCTTTTATATCAAACTTTTGTCTCAAGCCCACTCCATCAATGTTAGACAGTTCGTTCATATCCATATTGATTTTATTTGTTTTCGCCATCAAAATCATTGTATTTTTGGCTTCTTCTGTTTTACCCTTGACTATCTGCCACCTAGGACTCTCTTTGATAAGCCAAATGAAGGATAAGAATAATATTAATGGACTGTATATAATCAGAATCATAGTCTTCCAATAAGGGATCACCATGGCCATACAAGCGAATAGTGTTTCTCCAACATATATAAAATAGGAAAATAGAACGCCCGCTAGTAAACGTTTGTCCTTTCCGCAGATTTCTAACACTGGAAGTAAAGGAGAAATATTTTAGAAACGAAAATTAATGATTAATTAACGGGCTCACCCCTCGTCTGGTGTTATGGTTAATGGTTAATCTATATCTATATATCTATATATATATATATATATATATATATAGATATATATATATACCTAGTCAGGTCATAAGTACTGTCACACAGTAAAAACTTTTCTTTTAGAATGCTGGCCACAAAAAAGTTTATTGAATTCGAATTTCGAATTGTTCATGAAAATAAAAAATGTATACTTTTAGAATTTTACTCGTTTTTAAATATGGAGTGGACGCTTAAAGAAGACCGTGTTGCAGTTATTGCGTTGCATCGTTGCGGTTACGCGCCAATTCAAATTTTTAACATACTGAAAAATTTGAATATAACCAAAAGATTCGTTTATCATACCATCAAACGATACAATGAAGACTCTAGTGTAGATGACAGGTCAAGAAGTGGTCGCCCTCGGTCTGTTAGGACTCCAGCAGTGATAAAAGCTGTGAAGGCGCGAATTCAAAGAAATCCCAAACGTAAGCAGAAACTGTTGGCCCTTCAGATGAGGTTAAGCAGAACCACGGTGAAAAGGGTGTTAAATGAAGACTTAGGGCTTCGGGCATATCGAAGAAAAATAGGACATCGTTTGAATTCTCGTCTAATGGGCCTGAGACTGAAGAGATGCCGCGCTTTGTTGAAGCGATACGCTGGAAAAAAATATCGGGAAATTCATTTTTCGGATGAAAAATTTTTACCGCAGAAGAGAGCTACAACAAACAGAATGATAAGGTGTACGCACACAGTAGTGAAGAAGCGAGCAACCGTATTCCGCGTGTCCCACGAGGTCATTTTCCATCCTCGCTCATGGTATGGTTGGGAGTTTCTTATTGGGGCTTAACAGAGGTACATTTTTGTGAGAAAGATGTAAAAACGAATGCAGTTATGTATCAAAATACAGTCCTGACGAACCTTGTGGAACCTGTTTCTCATACCATGTTCAATAACAGGCACTGGGTATTCCAACAAGATTCGGCGCCAGCTCATAGAGCGAAGAGCACACAAGACTGGCTGGCGGCGCGTGAAATCGACTTCATCCGGCACGAAGACTGGCCCTCCTCCAGTTCAGATTTGAATCCGTTAGATTACAAGATATGGCAACACTTGGAGGAAAAGGCGTGCTCAAAGCCTCATCCCAATTTGGAGTCACTCAAGACATTCTTGATTAAGGCAGCCGCCGATATTGACATGGACCTCGTTCGTGCTGCGATAGACGACTGGCCGCGCAGATTGAAGGCCTGTATTCAAAACCACGGAGGTCATTTTGAATAAACTTTATTGTCATAAGAATCTATGTTTTATTAAGTTCATTTTGGTATATGAATGGTTACATAATGAATAAACTAGTTTCAATTATTTTACATTAAACATGTGACAGAATTTATGACCTGACTAGGTATATATAAAAATGAATTGCTGTTCGTTAGTCTCGCTAAAACTCGAGAACGGCTGGGCCGATTTGGCTAATTTTGGTCTTGAATTATTTGTAGAAGTCCAGAGAAGGTTTAAATGGTAGTTAATATCAAAATTCCTTTTGTTTGTTTTAAGTTTATTTTATACAAAAGTTTAGGTCTTTTATTTATCGATTGAAGCACTACGAAGTCTGCTGGGTCAGCTAGTGGTTAATAAAATCTGTTGACATCATAACGTGAAGGCCCTCACTTGTCGCATGAGGTTGAAGATTTAGTTATGTCGCTGTTCTGCCCTTTATGTAGGAATGCATGAACTATTTATTCTGGAAGGAGGGGTGGTGATGGTTCGTATCAGTACGAGCGAGCCCCTACCAATATTTATAAGTAAGTTGAAAAGTAAGTTGATTTTGATTTATTAGTTAGGACTCTTCGTGTAATACGTTAGTGTACAAGTACAGGGTGGCCCATAAGTCCTTTGAAAAGTAAAATTTGAATAAAACGAACAGGGCGCGCGTGAGCGGTGCAGGGGAAGCGTGGGGAGTAACTTCGGTTTCTGGGAATTTAGTCGCGATGGAGCATTTTACCGGAGCGGACCGTGCGTTTTGTGTGCGCGAGTTTTATAAAAACGACAATTCGGCAACCGTTGCGCGGCGTAAATTTCGAGAACACAAAGGTTTACACAACTTTGACGACACTCCAACTCTTCAAACGATTAAGAACTGGGTTGCTAAGTTCGAGGAGACCGGTTCGACGTTAGATAAACCGCGGTTGGGTCGCCCAAGGACGTCACGTACGGAACAAAACATAGACACAGTGACACAGTCTATTCGCGAAAATCCGACACAGTCAACTCGTAAGCGATATGTGGCTATGATCGAAGAGTTTTTCATACCAGAATTGCAAAACTTTTCAGGCTTTAATGCCAGGACGTGGTTTCAACAGGATGGGGCCACTTCTCACACCTCTAACACTGCTATGCCCGTTATCCGTCAACTTTTTCCTGGCAAAGTTATCTCTAAGAGAGGAGACATTTCCTGGCCTCCACGTAGTCCAGATCTGACCCCGATGGATTTTTTTTTGTGGGGCTACCTTAAGGCTAAAGTATACGACACAAACCCGCGGTCAATTGAGGCCCTAAAAGAAAACATCCGCAGAGAAATGACAAGCATTTCAGCAGTGACGTGCCGCGCAGTCATCGACAATTTTAGACGTCGTTTGCAAGAGTGCCGTGATCGCAACGGATTACATTTAGGAGATGTTATTTTCAAAAAATAATTCCCGTTTTTTAAGCTTTTTATGTAAATAAAAATTTAATTCATAATGTAATTAGTTTTATTTTAATAATTTTTTTTCATATCAAAGGACTTATGGGCCACCCTGTATTAGATTCCTTAAAAACATTGAAATTTGGTAGTTGATTTTGTAAATCGGCATATTCGCATTGCTCAATTCGAGTACACCGAGCTTTTGGCCATAAAGTTTTTTTTAAATTTGGTAAAATTGTTGTTAGCATTTAGCGAAAGTCACACTAGAATGTACACCTAAAGAATCAATTATTACATAAAGCTAGGCTGAGGCACTGTTAATGATACTACGGCTTTTAATGAAATGATTTAGTTCCACACCGGATTCGCGAGCACTTCTTATCAGACGTCCACTGCTGGACATAGGCCTCCCCCAAGTCTCGTCACAAAGACCGGTCCTGCGCTGCCTGCATCCAGCGGACCCCCGCGAGCCTCAATAGGCCATCGGACCACCTTGTGGGAGGCCTACTCACGCTATGTCTTTCGGTACGCGGTCGCCACTGAAGAACTTTCCGGCCTCAACGGCCATCCGTTCTACGAGCATGTGTCCTGCCCACTGCCACTTCAACGACGCAATTTTTGGGCTATGTCGGTTACCATGATTTTCCTGCGAATCTCCGAATCTCTTCGATCCTCCTCAGCTAAACTTTACAAAGGCTTACCTACGTAACTACGTAAAAATTTGAAAACTTTTATGAGACTTACTGAGCACCATACCCGAAGTGTATGTACCGCCAGACATGCAGGCCTCTAGGAATTCGACCATTACGTAAATATACCAGTTCTTGACTAGGACTTTTAAAACCCCCACAGCGCTGCCGACGATACATATTACAAGCGCCGGCTTACGACCCCAGCTGGAAGACATGTTATTGATTTATGAAAACAATTAATTCACTTAGCCTTAACATGAAAACGTACATAGTAAGTTTCTGAACACATTAAACCAAATATCGATGATAACAGTCGATAACTCTGACGTGTTTTTTCTCCATCATGTTTACGAATTGCTGACTAAAACAATCCATTACTGTGGCTCTAGTGAACAAGCAGTGTACAGGCCGAGAAAACTCTAGAAGATATATACAGAGCTAGATTGAGATGATTTGAGTAAGACCTGAATCGCGCTATAAATAATTTCAAAATAAACAAGTTCATTCGGATCCCTCCTGGCTAAGTAGTGGTGGAAGGGCCCATCCGTCCTAGCTGGGTTGGAGAGGACTCCGGACCAACCCTACCGTTTAATCCCAAAAAAAAATCCCTTCTATGATTGTTTTTTTATGCCTGAGTGATTACTGGGGGCCCGGAGGCCTTTCCAGTTTTACTAGGGCAGGTGGGCGAGCAAGAGCTCAGCCAGGAGGGGTGTGATTTGCTAACAACTGCCCGAGCGCCTCCAAAGTAGACCAAACAACTCAAGGGTAGCTGCTTCGCATATGAAACTATTATCGGATCGGAATCGCGACCCGCTGAGAAGATCCGGCGAGAAACTCAGCGGGCTTCAACGATTGCAGAAAGTGACGAAGTAGCCCTGAATTTGCGATAATGAAGACCGTGTGTAATCGCCGCACGATCACAAAAAAAAAATATCTCTATAAAAATATATAAAATAAGCATAATTCTCCGTTAAATTTGAATTTAAAATTGTTTCTATATCTTTCCGCGATTTTCAATTTTTTGTATTCGGAAACAGTGTACCAACTACCAACTGTGTTTTCATAGACTGATTGAAGTCTGTATTCGTTGTGTACTCACACATCGTAAATCCACCCGGTGACGAACATTGAAGTCATCATGCCGAAGCTGTGTATGGTACCAATTAGATTCGATCTCCACGGTTGACATCCCAAGTTCAACTGTAATTTCAAATCGTTGATACATTTTATGATCATCAGTAATCATTGATACTATTCTATCACATAATCTCGTTTTTGCAGGATAGCCGCCGGAGCCGCATGGTTCATCCGAAATGTGGACATGGACCTAGAGTCCAGCAAGTACCTATAGTCAGCTTCAGTGCGCCACTTCGAGAAAGCGGCACGACACGAGCACGTGGCCACCGGTAATTACATTCCCGATCCTACGGACCAGTCTGGTAAGCACTCTAAAGAATAGTAAACAGTCGACGTCGCCAAAAACACCTCATTTCGTATCCTCCCGATCCGCTAACGGCGCTTTTAGGTACCTCAAGCACCGGCGAACAAAGGAACCCACAGACAATACCGCCTTTACCATAAGAGCACACGGAGCCCGTGCCGAAGGCCTCCATTCTCAGGGGGCCCCGAAGGACCGACAATTTGGTTACCAATTGTAGTCGAGAGCGGTCATTTTCGCAGCTTAAGAGAATAAAAAATGAATTGCGAACAACAATGTTACAAGAACGGCTGAGTAATTTGTCAATTATGGGCATAGAAAGTGATATCCTTCAAAAAATTAACTTTAAAGATATAATGGAATATTTTGCTCAACAGAAATCCCGAAAGAAACCATTATCGTAATCGTAACCAAAAAACCAGCAGCATTCTAATATAATTAATATTATTATATCATACTGTATTTGATTACCTATAATAAATGGTCATACTCAGTAAAAAAATGTTATTACAATTCGCTTTTTTACTTTCCAAAAGGGCCTCAAATTCTTGTGTGCCCAAGGGCCCCAGCCTAGTTTAAGACGTCCCTGCACAGACACAGTGCTTTACTGAATACTCTACCACCGGATCGGAGTCACAAAACACTGCAATGATCCGTTGAGAAACTCAGTGAGTCATGTCTTTAAGTTAAGTTGCAAAAGGCGACCGGTGCTTGGAAAGCCTAAAAGCATCGAGAGTTCCGGATTAACTCTTCCGACAAGTCATTTTTGGGCAACGACGGCTGTCGTCAAAAACGCTTGTAGCGAGCGCACTTTTTTTAATTTCACAAGCAAACGTAATGACGGATATTTCGTAAATTTGAACAGCTTGAATTTAGAAATTTTATTTATCGTGCTAATATTGAAACAACGCATGTGTAATTTTAAAACGATACTAAAGGCGCAGGGAGACGGTAGTTCAACGCAACATGACCGTCTCAGCGAATGACAATAAAGTCCACCTTGCCTCAGCAACTACAGTGTTGTTACTCTCGTATATCCACTCGGTGCACTGGACTAGGCTGTCAGTGAAACTACTGCTGTTGCAAGTCCCATAGTCGTCTTTGAGGACGGGTCTGTAACAACGATCAATCGTCTTGTTCGGCCACCATATAGGGTTCTCCGCTGTCGACATGTTGTTCTCGCATTCCGACACTTTGCATCTGAAATTTATTACTGTACATCCTTAAGCTGACGATGCGTTCGTTTACGATGCAAAGCAGTTTAGGCGGTTACAAAGTCCACCGCCGCGTCTAGGTATGAGCATTTCAACCGATTTTGAAGAACCTACAAAAGGGTTGACAAAAAAAAGAAAAGAAAAAAGAATGGGAGATGACAGTGACAGAAGAAGAAAGTAAGAGAATGTAAGTGTTGGTAAGAGTGTTAACTATGAATGTGGAAGGCTATAGAGGAGGAGGTAGACCTAAAAAAAAAGGATGGATTGTGTGAAAGACGACATGTGTAAGAAAGGAGTGAACGAAGAAATGGTATATGATAGAGGAGTATGGGACGAGAAAACATGTTGCGCCGACCCCAGGTGACTGGGAGAAGGACAGGAGAATGAAATGATGAATGACAGAAGAAGAAAGATAAGAAAAAAAAATAGAGGCTTTTATAAAAGCCGTATTGAGATATGGACGTAAAACACGTACACAAGCGTGCTTTATTAAAGAGAATCTAGTTGAAAGTCTCTCACGCGTTTCGGTTTCAGGAATTAAGTAGTCGGTATGCATCGCTGCCTCGACCTCATCAAGCTTGGAGGGGGCATTTACGTTCTGATATCCAAGGACTACGAAAAAACTTAATATAGGGGGGCGAACCAATCTCACAAGGACATCGTATTGATCAAATTGACTCGCCCGGGCGTTCTGGAGTTAAATTGTACTACGGGATGTGAGTAGAGCGTGTTAGATGCGTTCTCGAACATGATGAGAAGTTGAGGATGGAGGAGGAGGAAGCCGTGTTCAAGTTCATAAAAACGACTCACCTGTATTTCAGATCGCCAGAAACAAAAATAAAATTAATATCTATTAGTGTCAGGAAAATAATCGTTATGCCTATGTAAGCGTATTGCACAATTTGATATTTACCGAAAACATCAAATATTTGCAATAAACTGTATTGAGTCGACGACGCCCCACTCATATTTAATTTTATTTGAACGGGCGACCGTCTCGTTGCGTTCGTTCTTACTGACTGGACGCGGTCGTTCATCCTCAAAACAAAAGGTTTACAACGAATTGTTTTAATTTAATCTTTAAACGACAAAAAGTCACATGTATTTCGAATTTATTTTATTATTTATTTATTACTACTATCTTACATAATTGAGGACGTCAGCGCAAAAGTGACCTAAGCTTATCATAGTTAGTATTGAGTTAATAAGGTTCGAATTTACCTTTACAATACTTCGTAGGCAATAAAATACGCGCTAAAATGATGTTTATAAAGACTGTTGTTATTATCTATGGATGAAACTAGGGATAGGCCGATTTTGCATCAAAATTTATTATGTTTTAAATAAGTTGCATTACATAAGCACGAATATGA
Organism: Bombyx mandarina; assembly: GCF_030267445.1. Taxonomy (NCBI): domain Eukaryota; kingdom Metazoa; phylum Arthropoda; class Insecta; order Lepidoptera; family Bombycidae; genus Bombyx; species Bombyx mandarina. The sequence continues at coordinate 12,268,471 of NC_143222.1, read as the reverse complement.
ATTTTGGGTTAGGCCACTTTTGCGCTGACGGCCTCAATTATACTATAGGTTAGAATATGATACTGCATAGTTCTAGAATCATTAAGCACATAGGTAACTGAAGTCCAGTTTTTTACAGTTTTTAGATAACTTTCTTCATTGTCCATCGAAGCCCGAGTATATTTTTTTCGAGCCAACCCCTGATTCCTGAAGCGTTGTAAAATTAAATCACGGGCACAATTTAAAGCACTATCAATTTATTTACGGCCTACAAGAAGCACAAACACAAACACGAAGAACATTGTCAATATGTATAATTATGTTATTTAAAAGCGACAGAGTATACAAGGAGTGATACTTTAGAAAATTCGTTAAATTTAGGGTTCCCTGTGTTATGCGTAGGGTAGCGATGAGGAATGGCGCGGCGTTCACTTAAGCCGAATTTACATTACGAAATTAGTGGCGTGAAATTAATTTCGTGACATTAGTTTTACCAACAGTTTCACGTGTAATTTAATACTTTCGTAATGCATGCATTAATTTCATGCATGCAAATTAGTTTCGTGCCCTGCGCGATTTTTTGGTGAAATTAGTGTCATGCAACTAATTTCATAGTGTAGACGCGACGTGAGACTAATGTCGCGAAAGGGCCTGCGCTGTGCGGACGTGTGTAATGTTAGTTCGGACGCGCTTCAAGCGTTGAAAATGGCAAACCAACGATGGAGTACAGAAATAAATATAGATCTTATTAATGAATATCAATGACAAGGGACCCGAAACACCTACAGTAAAAAATCAAAATTATCTTCACTCATTCGAAAATAGTTTTTATAATTCTCAGGATCTTCATCTGCTAATTCAGAGACTAACTTCATTGCACCTAAATGCCTTCTTGTTGACCATCCGCGAATCTACCAACTTTTTTTTCTTGATAGTCTTTTTTTAAGTTTATAGGTATATAAGCATTTCTTTAGCTACATTGGATATAGCAAATTATAGCTTTGATGCTGTTGGCGCCATGGTTACTGCGATACTGTGAATTTCGCGACACTAATTTTTTAACGAAATTAGTTTCGCATATATCGAAACTACTTTCGTAAAACTGAGTTCAACATGCATGACACTAATTTCGTAATGTAAACTCCGCATTAAGGCAATGGTGTATATTTTGAAATATTTATTAAAAATCTAAATTAAGAAATGTAACAAAGTCTTAAACTATTGCGTAATCAACAATTCAACAACAAAAGCATATATCTTTGACCTACTAGTAACGGGAAAACCATTTAAAAAAAACAGGGTTGAGCGGCATTGCCCCTGACTTTGGGTAATGCCGCTCAGGGTTAGGGGTAATGACGTTCTAACATGTTTTCTTTAGAATGTAATGAGTAAGATACATTTTAATAAACAATATTATTGAGGTCAACTATAAACAATAAAATTTATGTCTACAATCACAAATTAGCATCAATTATTTGTATGTATGATTAGCCTGTTTCAATTTAACAAATGCCTATAATGAAGCCTTAGATGTTAAATCAACTTAAATTATTATAATCAGAGGCCAGACTAATTAAAAGTAATATATTATTATTGAATTTAAAAATAACAGATGTATGCGTTTGGCGAATCCCACCCTGAACATAATATAGCATGAGCCCACAGTCCACAGATAGTTCAGGGATACCATTCGTTATTTTTTCCGAATTCCTCGCAAATAATTATAATTTTGTTATCTATATATAAATGAATTGCTGTTCGTTAGTCTCGCTAAAACTCGAGAACGGCTGGACCGATTTGGCTAATTTTGGTCTTGAATTATTCGTGGAAGCCCAGGGAAGGTTTAAAAGGTCAGAAAATATAAAAAAGCTCGGAATTACATAAAAACAAACAATTTTGTTTTTCCTTTGATGTGTCCCCTTGATGTGTCTTTTATTTATCGATTGAGGCACTACGAAGTCTGCCGGGTCAGCTAGTAATTTTATATAATTTGTTATAATTTTTATCGTCTACATGCATCATACATCATCACTGTCATCATCGCAAAGGTGCTTCTTCCTCTTCACTCTCTGAAGAAATGTCTCGTAAATTTTTTCTCTTGTAAGTTTTTTGTTTCTTCTTCTTCTTTTCATCGTCAACTTGCTTTAGTTTTGATTCTTGACATACCTTCTACAATCGCAGTTTTAGCAGACAGAAAGCTTTCTTCGGTCAAGATGCTTTAACGGTGGTCCTTTGACGATTTCTTGGCATATCGACAACAATAAAAAAAAAAGTCACTACGGGGTAATGGCGTTCAGCTGAGCGATATAACCCCGAACGTTCGTTTTGTAAATAATTTAAAAATAAAGAAAAAAAAAACGCACTATGTTAATATTTTAAAATACAATAATTTAAAAATAAAGAAAAAGAAAAACCTTGAAAATTGTTTTCATTATCACAAAATTAAATAGTTTAACTGTCAGAAAGTAAAACTAAAACTAAATAACAATCATAGCTTAGCTAAAAACTAACTAACTAACTTAACTAAAAAGACCACGTAACCAAAAATTATAACAACGCGGCCGCAAACATAGAAATGCACTTCACTGTCGCACTGTCTATCACAGGCCCTCTACCCGCATGTCTCACACGGCGTTTCGTTTTGCTACGTTAAATTTTGCCAGAGTTACAGAGGTGAGCGCCATTACCCAGTGAGCGTCATTCCCCCTCTTTACCCTACCAGAGACTGACAAATATACTTTTATAACTTTACTGGTGATAGGACCTCCTGTGAGTCCGCGCGGGTAGGCACCACAACCCTACCTATTTCTGTCGTGAAGCAGTAATGCGTTTCGGTCTGAAGAGTAGGGCAGCCGTTGTAACTATACTGAGATCTTAGAACTTATATCTCAAGGTGGGTGACGCATTTACGTTGTAGATGTCTATGGGCTCCAGTAACCACGTAACACCAGGTGGGCTGTGAGCTCGCTCGAACATCTATGCTATTAAAAAAATTAAAAAAATAAATACACACTTTATATACTCATGACAATAATAAAACTTCTAAGGATAATATGACACTTTCAAATAAAACAAACAGGTCATATATAAACCATATTTTGAAGTTTGAAGTATTCATGGTCTTGACTCTGCTCATTAAAATCTCGAGATATAATCGGCTTCACTACGACACCTTTATTTGGTATGTTACGTACTTAAGTTATGATACACAAACAGGAAATTACGATACAAATAAATCGATCGCTTTTCACACACTAATAAATCTATCCTTTATTTGATATTGCATTTTTGTCTCGATCACCATGTCTGCAACCTCTATGAACCTCTAACAATACATCGGAATATTCTTTCAACGGTATTACACGAACGGTTGGACTATCAGGGCTATCCCTTTTAAAATAAGGTAGTCCAATTCACTGATGCTCATGACCTCGTATTTTCTTGACCAGTAGTACTCTGCAGGAGTCCTCCGCGAACCAGATTCTGTGGCCACCTTAGCATTTTTAGGTGGCGAATAACCTCAAAAATCTTACTATTTGTGCAAGGCTTTGTCACAGCTTCCGTTTGAGAATTGTATAATTTTTTTAATATACCTTTAAAATCAGAATTCTTTAATGAAATGTCTTCTCCACACGATTTGCACTGTTTTCAGTTATTTTTTGACGCCGTTGTTATTATTTTGATCAACAGTGGCGCGCGTGGTAAAAAATTGAACTAAATATTTCAAAAAATTGAACTAAATATTTCAAAAAATTTAACTAAAAATTTCAAAAAATTGAACTAAATATTTCAATTTGTCGCGGCATTATGAAAACGGCGCTTGAATTGTCGAGGCTATGTTGTGGCATATTATAAAGTGACACGGCAATTTACATTTTGCCTTCGGCATTTTACATAGCGGCGAGTGTTTTTAAAACGACGACGCTGTTTGTAAACGGCGGTATCATACAAATTGCCCGCGACATATACAAACACCCAGACAAAGAGCAAACCAACCTGTTCATCATGCGAATGTTTGCCCGATGTGGGAAACGAACTCACGACCCTCGACGCAATAGTTAGGGGCGCTAATTTCTGCACTACCGAGTTATTCAGTTGTATTGTAAGCAATAGCTATGACCAAAGCGTATCGTATCAAGTCGGCCAGCTGACTAATGATGTAGTGTTACCAGCTTAGGAGCAACGACAAAGGGAAGTTCTTCCACCGAGCAGGTTACTGTTTAACGGCCGTCTGGTGTAGTGGTAAGTGACAGAAGGGGGTCGCGGCTTCGAATCCCGCCAAGGGAAGATATTTGTATGATAAATATAAAATGTCTTTTCCAGGGTTATGGATGTATATTATATATATGTATGTATGTTTATAATAAAAATCTTACATTTATTTCCGTTATCTGGTACCTGTAACACAAGTTCTTTACGAACTTAGCACGGGACCAGTTAACGTGGCGTGATTGTTAGTAAATATTTATTTATTATTACCAGAATCCACAGCGGCGCCAACACTAAGGCCTGAACGATGAGGTTCGGGCAATCTGACGGTAACGCTAATTTGTCATGGATCCCGCAAATAACTCAATCAGAATACAATAGAAGTTATTAAAATTTATTAATTGCTACTCCCAAGAATACTCAAACCCTGACCTGATAATTATTCTAATGGTTGAACGATCGCTTGACTGAAGATAGAAAACAGAAATAAAACTGTTTAACCCATTGCTATTTAAATTGTTATCGAGAATAGCAAAATTATATACATGTAGGTAAACCTATTCACAACAATATTATCAAGCGTTACGGTATCAACTAAGTTATATTGAACCACACGGTGAGTAACATTTTCCGAATCCTAATTAAATTCGTCTGCGTGCACACGAAATAAATAAATCTAGTTTTATTGGAACTGTTACTCCAGAAGAGTTTTCCGATATCAAATAAACCATTCTTTATATGTAAACATATTGAATAAGAGAGAATAACAAATATAAAACTAACTAAGAATTTAGATGATTTTTATAATAGTAAAGTAAAGATTAACTAAAGATTCACCACAATACTTCGTTGTCCATCTTCTGATAGCAATACTTTTGGGGAGAAAAGCATTTCTTTGAAGCAACTCATCATCTCAACATCACTAGAATGTGTCTAAAGTAAGTTGATTAATGAAAACTGTCTCTCATTACGTATGAGGAGATTTGTGATTACTTAGAACCTAAGCTTAGCTTTCCGTCGAAGCGAACCCGTCACTTACGACGAAGGACTCGACGAGTAAATTAACCATCAGACACAGCCCACTGCGTTTCTCGCCGGATCTTCTCCGTGGGTCGCGTTTCTGATTCGGTGGTAGATTCTGCGAAGCACGGCTCTTGCTAGGGTTTGCGTGAGCAACGTCGTCAGGTTTGAGCCCCGTGAGCTCACCTACTTGTTAAGGTTACGCTAAAATAGCCTATCAAGGCTATCAGCTTAGGCTCACAGCCGGCGTCTTGGCCAAAATCTAAGTTCTCACGCTACCGACTAGAATATCTATGAACAAAGCGATTCGAAAATTAACAATAGGAAAACAAAAAATGAAATACATATATAAATAAATAAATAAAAACACAATTAAAAAATATATTTTTTATTATACAAAAAGTAACACTCAAAATTATCAAAAAAAACAAAATTGGAACTTAGCTTATTTGACCTTCATCATAAACATATTCTTAACGTCAACAAACTTAAGATTATAACGATTCACTTAATTAAGATACGTAGAAATAAATGTTTGATCACAAATTGTTTATTTAGTGCCCACGATTGATACACTGACGATCTCAGCCGATGTTAAGTGATAAGAGGAGTTTGTAGACATCACAAAGGGATAGCCGTCATTTATATTGAGGCAGAGTGAGAGAATAGTATATGGCCCTCTTGCTCTCCAGATCAGAATATTGTAGCAGAAATAGATTCCAATTCGTGCAGGCTAACAGTATATCCCCTGCCACCGGGTTTAATTGGCAAATTATAATTTAGTCCGTATTAATCATAATAAAAACTCATAGTATGGCACAACGAAATAACAGCACGTTTTTTTTTAGGCAAAGGAGAACTAGTTTTGACGTTTAGCTGTCAAATTAACTTTACCCGCGTAAAAGATTGAGTTTTTAACTTAAACTTCTGGTTTTTTTTTTTATTAAATTGATTTGGAAGAGATCAAAAGCATGGACTGCTGATCGAATAGTTATAGTTGGGACAGGCTATTATTATCATTCAACATGAACTTCTCTCCTCGGCGTTTCCCGAGCGCTATGACATGTCTGAATGTCTGTCTTCAAACGAGGCTTGTGGAGAGTACTTAACGGTAGGCAGAGGCTTATCTGTTCCTCTGCCTACCTCTCTAAAAAATAATAATAGAGATACTTCAAAATCATTAGGTTCGGCGTCAGCTCGACAAACCCAACGCCAGAAGAACGAATCCGTCTTTAGACAACGATACTTAATCTTTATAATTAATATGATTTAATAAGAACCAAAAGACGACTCCGTGTAATGAACATACCTTTGTTATATTGTTTGTTCCTGTCAAGATATACCAATGGCGAAGATATAACAACACCAAACAATAACAAATTTTTATCATGCGCCTTACCGTGAAGATTCAAACTATTATACAATTTCTAACAAAACGTTCTACTTAAGAAACATGTTTTTGTACTCTATTCAACGTGTAAAAGGCAAAGTAAATTTATGCGTATATCGACTAATGCTTTTGTTATTTACATATTTACAAGAAACATACATGAAAATAATCATAACGCTATTCACTATTTTACATTTTCACATTCATATTTAGAATTCCGTCAATTCAGAGCCATAAGGTCGTACTGTAAAACAGATACTTCGCAGTGGATACCTAAATCTAAATGTTTGTCGTTGAAAAAAATACTCTATCTAAAGTTTAAAAGGTTTTAATTTATTTAAAAGCCGAATGTGGTCGAAGGGCCTCTTCAGAAATGACCCCAGCGTGCGCTATAAACCGCCTAAGCCAATAACAATGACAACTGACAGATTTGAAACGGCATTCATTTAATCACGAATCAACTATTTTAATTTTACAATACCGATATATTCTTTTTTTTATGTTTGGATGGGCAGACGAGCTCACAGCCCACCTGATGTTAAGTGGTTACCGGAGCCCATAGACATCTACAAAGTAAATGCGCCACCCACCTCGAGATATAAGTTCTAAGGTCTCAAGTATAGTTACAACGGCTGCCCCCACCATTCAAACTGAAACGCATTACTGCTTCACGACAAAAATAGGCAGGGCGGTGGTAGGTAACCTACCCGTGCGGACTCACAAGACGTCCTACCACCAGTAATTACGCAAATTATAATTTTGCGGGTTTGAATTTTGGTAACACGATGTTATTCCTTCACCGTAGAAGTCAATCGTGAACATTTGTGTCATGTCTCCACATTGCAATGTCTATGGGTTGTGGTAACCAGAGATTGAAGACCTTGAGGCTGTCCACCTGAAAAATTTTTTTTTAGATAGACTTTTAAGTGTCACTAATCACCATCAGCCGCCTTCTCTTTATATTTAACTTCACATTTACTTTCATTGTAATTGCCGAAGTAATGTCGATTATACTCAAATCGCCGGACTTGGAACAGTGTGTTTTTTAACGCTCTCGATAGCGTAAAAGTTAGCTCATATTTGTATGGAATGGGAACATTTGCGTACGTTTGCCGCTAGGGGCGCTGTTCCAACTGCATACAAAATTGGGCTAACTTTTACGCTATCGACGTCAAAAAACTCGCACTAAGCACACAGAAGTCTCAACATTAGGAATAAATAAAAAATAATAATACTGGAATAATAGCTGCCTACCCTCTCACCGGAATGTGATTGCTATGATGCAATACGCCAAGCACGTAACTCTGAGTTCGCAATGTAAATATATCGAGTCCTCGATACGAAAACGGATCATTACATTGGACGGTAGTACTCGATAGCCAGCCAGCCTTCGAGATTTACTTTAGCGTATGTCAAAACAATTATCGTGCTGTCGATTATAAGTTTCGAGTTTGGAAAACGTGAGGATTCGATCGCGAAACGAAAGTAAATTCATTCGTGCCGCTGTAATTAATTCTTTTTACGGACGGTAGGGGCGCTGTTTAAATTCCTATACACTTTTTTCTCGATAGCGATACGAATACTTTTTCGATACCTATTCATTCGTGCTCGCCCCTCAGTGTGCTTAGTGCGAGTTTTTTAACGTTCCCGATAGCGTAAAAGTTAACCCAATTTTGTATGCAGTTGGTACAAAGCCCCTAGTGGCAAACGTTCCAACTGCATACAAATTTGAGTTAACTTTTACGCTATCGAGAACGTTAATGAACTCGCACTAAGAACACAGAACGCGACGAACCCCGGAGCTCTCACTTGCCCACTGAGTTTCTCGCCGGATCTTCTAAGTGGGTCGCGTTTCCGATCCGGTGGTAGATTCTGCGAAGCATTGCTCTTGCTAGGGTCAGTGTTAGCAGCACCCCGGATTGAGCCCCGAGAGCTCACCTACACACGTTAGGGTGAAGCTGAAATAGCCTCTCAAGGCTATCAGCATAGGTAGGGGGAAAAAAGAGGTCTCACCACGCGAACTGCCAGTTTTAATTGTAATGTTTTATTTTAATTTACTCCACAGTGCAACCTTATGTTTCTGTTAATAGTAACCTGTAGATTGTAGTTAAAGATTTAGTTAGTTTTTTTTTAAAAACTCCAAAAATTTATTCTTCTGAACCATTTAAATAATAGTACAATAGTAGCATATAACAGAGTGAGTATTTAATTACGTTAACAATTTATTATCATTAACTTGGATTATATCCCTCTGAATAAATCCCCTGGATCACTTGACTCCGGACATAAATACATAAATATCTTTAGGATTCAAAATGGCCGACATGGAAAATTTAATTCAAAATGGCCGAATGGAAAATTTAATTCAAAAAAAGATTCGAACTTTCCACGTCAGTTACACTAAATGAACTATATAAAATATATATACCTACATAAAATAAAAATAAATTGTGATACGAATTTCGAGATTCCTCTTTTGTGTAAAAAATAAATATTGAATCGATAGGTGCTTGTAGAATTGTATTTTATAAGTTACCCAATTATTAAAGCTACCATTCTCACTATACTTTTTTTTTTGGTAATTTCCGGCAAAAGTCTCCAGAGATGAAAATCCTTAACAAACAAAAATATTTTTACAGCATGTCGTTCAGACGAAAGATACAGTCCTACGAAGCCAAGGTGATCTCGACATCATCTCACATCGTCAACTAGATTTCGACGAAAACTTACACCTTACAAACTTACTACACTACATCGCAGCGAGTTGTACTTTTGTAAATATATTTACAGATTACAAACTATAACGACAAAAACATATTAGACTTTGGTTACTATTCCGACTGAAAAAAACTTCGAGACTCTTAAACGTGGTCCAGAAATAAAACGCGTCTTTAAGTCGTAGCGACGTCGCCATCGTGAATGACATTATCAATGTCAATACCTAACGAATTCCTAAATAGACACTTTAAAAATTGAAGAAACGCGCTACGCATTACAAACGTAAATTTTAAACTGAGAAAATATTGATATGTACATACTCAAATTATTAATTATCAACGAATTGTCCAATATTAAGGTAATATCGATGTGCTTCGAAGGCGTCTATTTTGATAAGTTTTTTTGTTCGTCAGGATCACTTCAGGATACGAAAATCGTGATCGCGAAATCTCATGCAAAATTTTTCATTTCAAAATTATGGTAATTGGGAACAAATCTCATGAAACAGTCATTTTATAATTTACATTTTGGCGCAATTTACAAAAGCGACTTAAATCGAAATAAACTTATTTGGTGGTATGGATTGACACCGGTGACGTCATCACAACTATCTGATTTCCTCCTTACCAACCTCCTGCCGTTTTTGAAGTCGGTTAAAAATGGACACTTTAAAAACGTAAACAATCTTAACAAATAACGTGTGATAGTGTACAATCAATTTGAGACGTATCGAAAACTAATGACACCGCGAGAAACAATGTATTTTAAACATAATCAGAGACTCCATAGACAATGAATTAAAAAAAAAAACTTTGTATTCTCATTAAAGTCGAAAGTTAACGTCAAGACAAAAAATCCTTCAAGACTTGCACTTATTTATTGTTCTAGACTATTTAGACGGAATTAGTTTTTAAACAAAACAAAAAATATATTGGTGAGTGCTAAAAAAATCCTAAACGGAAAATATCAGAAATCTCTCGCGCATCGTCGTTGGTAACTCTGAAACAAATAATGGTCGTTAGAAGACATAGACATAGCCAATTAAAGAAATGAATTGATACAATGAAAAAAATGTGCACCAGGTTAAGAGCCTCTTACCTTTTAAAAAAAAACCTATCAATGAATAAAGATTTAGGTGCCATTTTGCTAAGTAAAAAGAAAAAAAACAAGTCGACGTAAACGTCATGTGTCAAACGTCAAATTTGAACTACGTTAATGTCAGATCAGTTTTTGTCATGGCACATGCTTCTCCATTTCGTACCTACGGGTTCGGTATATTTGGTTTTTATTTCACGCGTCGTTTCACGTCATATCGCCATTGTCAAAACAATATCTGCTGTGATCCTTTAGGATATTTCGCCTTACTAGTTCACTAACGAAAGTTTACAGAAGTTATACTTTTTGCTATATAGCAGATATTGATTTGACAACGACGGTATAATATCGAAGGACCCATTTTTATCGACCTACGAATTTTTGTTGGTTTATGTTGTCTTTGCGACCTCTGTAAGTAAATAAAGTACACCAATTACATCGGTATAATTGCGCCACGTAAACCAGTGCTATTTGCTGGTTCTACTGTATGTAATCATGCACTTGTGAAACTACAACGCGAGCTCAGCAAAACAAAACAGCAGAGGACTTTTGCGGAGAAAATATTGAAAACCTTAAATACATACAGGATGGTGGGGTCTAGTCGGGGGGCGGTACATGACCTGCCGCCGGGGGGGCCGTACCGGTGGTCGTACTGAGGCATTGAACAAAGACATCAGTGGCGGTGGTGGTCTGGGAGAGGGGCGCCCCCATTTCTGGAAGTGTTTCGGCCACTCTCCCACGCTAGAGTTTCGACTAGAAGAATATTGATTGAATCTTGGATAATTCGAATCCGTAGGAGCTGTGACGGCTGGCTCTAGGCTGTTTAGCTGGAAAAAAATTTTTAGACGATTATAAAACTTTAAGGAAAATGCTTTTTATATAATAATATATTGACTGTAATGGTAGCAGCAAAAATAATATTTTTAACTTTTACAAAAGAAGGCGATTGACTATTTTTCCACTGTGTTTTTTTTTAATTTTGAATAATTGAAAATTCCCAGGTTTCTTTGCCATACTTATTTTTGAATCATCACATCTTTATTAATACAGCTTTGTAATGCATTATGCAAAGCACTCAAAATACGTCTTCAGTTTTCCGACTGTGCCAATAATAGCAAAACCTTGATATTCCGAAGTGGACATTATGTTCTGCCATCTAGGGACGGTAACCTCTTAACATTGCATCGACCGTGAGCTCATGGACACGTCTAAGTAATAAATGCAGCAGAAGTACACGGTGTAAATAACGCACATTTGAAGTCGTCGTGGCCTAAAGGATAAGACGTCCGGTGCATTCGTATCGAGCGATGCATCGGTGTTCGAATCCCGCAGGTGGGTACCAACTTTTCTAATGAAATACGTACTTAACAAATTCACGATTGACTTCCACGTTGAAGGAATAACATCGTGTAATAAAACTCAAACCCGCAAAATTATAATTTGCGTAATTACTGGTGGTAGGACCTCTTGTGAGTACGCACGGGTAGGTACCACCACCCTGCCTCTTTCTGCCGTGAAGCAGTAATGCGTTTCGGTTCGAAGGACGGGGCAGCCGTTGTAACTATACTGAGAACTTAGAACTCATATCTCAAGGTGGATGGCGGCATTTACGTTGTATATGTCTATGGGCTCCTTTAAATAATTGATACTAGGTGTGCTGTGAGCTCGTCCACCCAACTATACAATTAAAAAAATGTAAATACAAATAAACGCACCTTTGTCTCGACGTTGGTCGTGTCGGGCGATGTATCTGACCTGGGACACATCACGGTTAGAGATTCCATCCCGCGGTCAAACTGCGCGACCTGCCTCGAACCAGCCCGCGTTCTAGCAGATAAGTACTCTTCTAGCAAATTCTTATTGAACGCCCCTAGCTGCTTCTCGAACTGGGCCGCCATGTTGCTCTGGAAGATTGAGGCGTCCGTGCGCTTGAGGATGTCCAGCACCGCCCGACTCAACGGATCCTCGTTGGGCAGGATACAAACCCTCTCGAGCACGTGATTCGCAACCTCCTCCCCAAAGCCCATATCGTTGGCGACCATGAAACTAGTTAAATTCAGGAAAACCGGTTTGAACCTGGAGAAGTTCTGCGTGGTCGCGATGGTGAGCATTAGCACGTCGCAGAGTTGGACTGACGGCGCGACCTTGCACTTGAGAAGATCCCCGTAACCTTCAAGGTCTATGTGATTCAAATACATGAGAACATATTCGAGCACCGATAGTTTGAGATCGGAATCGTCTTTGTTGCCGTGCGTCGCTTTCGTGATAAAGTCGATCGCCATCTCGACGAGGGTCCTGGTCAATTGCCGTTTCCGACACTCCTCCACGAAACAAAACCCGTATTTGCGGCGCAGATTCGAGTAATCCCGGAGAATCATGTATTCTCTGATGAAGATGCTCTCGTGCAACGTTGCCAGTAGGCGTTTGACGTCAAGAACGTCAGGGATCACGTGGGGGAAGCGGCACATCAAGTTCTTACAGTGGCCAAGTGTATTGTAGAAGCAAACGTTTTTGAACAAGACGCTGTTCCTAGCGTGCATCGGTTTATTCTTTGAGGCCATGAGAGAAAGAGTATCTCGATTTTTCACGAATTTCGCCGGTCCTCTGAAAGGTTCCACGATGTCTTTGGCAGACTCCTGGTAGTCGTCTTCGAAGCTGGCCATCGCAGTCTCCGCTAGAGCGTCATAGAAATCCTTGCCGACCGACGTAGAATCTGCGTTATGCCTTTCGCAGATCGTCTTTTTTGAGGTCTCAGCTTGTCCATTCGTTATCTTGGTGGGGAAGTACGTGAACTTATCAGGTGACTCATTCTCGGAGATAGGACGAGGAATGTATTCTTCCTCGTTGTCCACTGTACCGTTGACCGCTATGGAGCTATTGAATTGGGATAGTTCCATACCACTGATGCTTTCGGCGAACAGTGATATTGCATCGTCGTCTTCATAATTATAACCTCCTACAGACAGCCTCACGTTGTCCTCATTTGAACTCTGCATCGGTTTAGAGACGAGCGGAGGACTCAGTGCTGAGTTTTGATTCAACATACAATTTCCACTTTTGTTCGATAGATTCCTTCTAGTACTTTCTAGATCGTCAGGAACTTTTCTAGAAACATCTGCGGGCCTCACGAAATCCACTTCGTCATTGTGCTTTAAGCCGACACCTTGTCTATCCAAAGTTTCCTCTGTATCATTCGTGACACCTCTTAAATGATTTTTAATGCACCGACAATTATTAAGAACGTCGCTTTCTTCCTTCAATACCTTCAATATTTTATTCTGAAAACTGACTTTCGTATCGTCACTCGTATGTCCAATCCATTTCATGATTTCTATATCGAATTTCTTTAAACTAGACGACAATTTATCGAAGGCTTTACGGAGTTCATCTCTAGCTTCCGTCTTTTTAGCTTCATCGTTTTTATCAGCTGCCTCCTCGGCAATAGTGGATTCTGAGGTCATACTCAAATTCAGATCATTAGCTACATCAATTTTACTTTCGTCCGTTGACGAACTAGTAGATGAGGTCGCGTCACTATCGCACTTCTCTTGTTTGATGCCGTCACCTAATTTCGTTAGCCTCACGATCGGCATCTTGTTATCTATACGCACGATGTCGTCGATCCGGGCCGATATCGTCGTGTTGGAGCTGGACACGTCCTTGGTCCAGGACAGGTTGGATGAGCTGGCCACTGATACCTTTCTGGTTTCGACGACGCTTGGCGCTTGAGGTTCGACAGCGGACTGGACCGCTTCACCGCCCGCCTCTGCATGATCGCTAACGACTTTAGATATAACGTCTTCCTTACCTACGTTGTTTTTCTTCGTTATCGTCAACTTTAGGTAGCGCGTTATGTTATTGTTACGTGCTATTTTCGGTCTGTCTGCTGTCTTCTTGACTATATTACGTTTCGGGGTTGGCCGTTTTGGTTCCGGCGGGCGTTTCTTTGGTGCTGTAACAAGGAATGAATAGAAACAACTTGACCACACATAGGGACCAACCTACGGGTAGAACTAAACCTTTGACCTAATTAAACATTTGGAAATGGTTGGAAAAGGACATGTCATATGCTGTTGATTTATTTCAGGTAATTAATGAATAATTGTTTCCCCAATTCCTTTTCACACTTTGGATTTTTGTTAAAAACAAGGTCGATTCCGATCCGGTAGTAGATTCATTCACAAAGTAGCTGCCCTTGAGATGTTAGGTCTCCTTCGGAGGCGCTCGGGCAGCTATTAGCAAATCCCACTCCTCCTAGCTGAGGCTTTGCTCGCCCACCTGTCCTAGTGAAACTGTAGGCGTCCGGGCCACCAGTAATCCCATAAACAAAAAAAACAAAACAAGTAAGTATGTTTTAATTTATGTTTTACAGACACATTAAATTTATCATATTAATTTAATTGAAGTTTCTAAATCAAACAGCCATGTAAATGTACACATATTAGGTACATAACAGTTCATTGTCTAGTTTGCGCTTAAGGATCGAACCAAGACACCGTTATAGGAGCCTACACCGAGCGTCTTACCTATTAAGCCGCGGACGATTGTCTAAGGTCGCTGTTGATGTGGATAAGAACGAAGGCACATTACCCACATGATTCGTATAAGTATCGATATTTACCAGGTTTTTTTTCAGTAACCCCATCAGTCGTTTTGATTGTTTTCGGTGCTATTCCGTTGACAGCCGGTTTTTTATCTGCAACAATTTGTTTTTTGTTCTTTTAAGAGCCCATCAATTCTCTTTACTGTGCCAGAGGGTCTTAAGCAATAATAATTCCGCAATTGCGGCCTCAAACTAGGGTGCTCTAAATGCCGGATCTCCTCAGTGGAACGCGAATTCCTGGCAATGGTACACTTACCAAATGGTAACTAACCATTGTTACATGTGGTAATTGTCTAGTGCTATTTGGTAGGATTTAGTGCTCAGACTATCTTCAACTGATATTTGATACTGATTTTCCGGTTCAAGTCAGTTCAATGGATGGCAGCGTTCAAGTTGTGATGTCTAGGGCTACGATAAGCACCTAACTAAGCAATTAAAATAGAAAAAAAAAACACGTTAGATACCACATATCATGTGTGTCAGCAACTCCCAAAGGGGTCAGGTCTGGAGGATAACTTAACCAACCTCAAAATTGTGATTTATTCATAAAAAGTAAACAACTGAACAACTGGTATATTACCTATATAGAAAGCTTAAATTTAAACTGGATAAATTTAAACTTACTGGCACTAGGATCTCTTGTGAATCAGCACGGGTAGGTACCACCGCCCTGCCTATTTCTATAGTGACGCAATAATGCGTTTCAGTTTGAAGGGCAGGGCAGCCGTTGTAACTATACTGAGGCCTAAGAATTTATATCTCAAGGTGGGTGGTGGCATTTACGTTATAGATGTCTATGGGTTCCAGTACCAGGTGGGCTGTGAGTTCGACTCATCTAAGCAATAAAAAAAAAATAAAAAAAGTATATACTACAGAACTGAACAAGCAATATATCATAAAAATATTTTTACAAACATTACCATTTGATTCAGCTTCAGGCTCTAAGCTTGGCATGCCCCTTTTTGATTTTCTGTTAGTATTGACCTGGCGCGGGGCAGGCTTATTGACTGGTTCTATTTTGATGTCATTTTTAAACGAAACTACTATTGAATTTTTCTTAGTCAACTGTAATTTTGCAACTGTAAACAAATTTATGGTAGAAATTAATAGAATTTGTGCTCAGGTAAAATGCATTGAAGATGGACGAATTGTGTATTCCTACTGTAAGACAGTAACATGAACCCAGTCTTGGGACCTTACAATTTTATTGATATGAATGTTCTATTTCTGCAAAGCATTCGTACACTGCAGAGCACAATTGTATTGCAGTATTAATGAGACTTCAAGTTCTCATTGTTGGTGGGTATCCAGGCAGTAGGTTGGTCAGTATCCGCTTTTTGATGTATTTCTCTGTCAACTCTACACACAATGTCATTGTTTTGGTGATTTAAACTGTGACTTCTACTTGAAAGCCTCATCTCATCTAGTCATGTTGCTCAGTGCGTCAAACACGAAAATCTATCGAATTCGTAATATAAATGTATCGAGTCCTCGATACGAAAACGGATTATTACATTACATATATATATAAGAATAAGTATAAGTTTTGAAGTCGTCGTGACCTAACGGATAAGACGTCCGGTGCATTCGTGTTGAGTGATGCACCGGGGTTCGAATCTCAGGCGGGTACCAATCTTTCTATTAAAATACGTACTTAACAATTGTTCACGATTGACTTCCACGGTGAAGGAATAACATCGTGTAATAAAAATGAAACCCGCTAAATTATAATTTGCGTAATTACCTGGTAGGTACCATGGTAGGACCTCTTGTGAGTCCGCGCGGGTGGGTACCGCCACCCCGCCTATTTCTGCCGTGAAGCAGTAATGCGTTTCGGCTTGAAGTGTGGGGCAGCCGTTGTAACTATACTCGAGACTTTAGAACTTATATCTCAAGGTGGGTGGCGCGTTTACGATGCGGATGTCTATGGACTCCAGTAACCACTTAACACCAGGTGGGCTGTGAGCTCGTCCACCTATCTAAGCAATAAAAAAAATAAAAAAAGTTTCGAGAACGTAAAGATTCGATTGCGAAACAAAAGATAAAAATTAATTAATGTTACTCAAATTCATTCTATTTATGGACGGTACGGATGCTGTTTAAATGCTGTTCGTTTTTCTCGATAAGGATATGAATACTTTTTCAATAGTCATTTGTGCTCGACCCTCTGATGATTCTTGTAGTTACTTGTAATACTCAGTAGGATACTAGATCACTCAGCACCAGGCAAGCTATGAGATTGTCGGGCAACAACATCAATAAAAAACAACATATATCAAATTACCTTCATTAGCCAATTCTATATTTCGTTCAAAGTTTATTGATTTCTTTGTTGTTCTCTTCCTTACTTGTCGTTCTGTAGGCAAAAACTCTGGTTGGTTATAAATTTCTTTTTCTAATATACTAGCTTAGAAGAGAATGGACTGAACCATAATTTTTGTGAGGCTCTTTTTTGCACTTTATGGTTCTCAAAGCTCATATTGTAAGTGAGTGGTATTAATTGGTTATTGGAGCCCTTGTACATCTAAATGTGAATGCCATAATTTGTGACAATCAGATAATTGGTTAAGACAAGAAAACTTAAGCAAACAAACTAATTTTGCATGTATCATAAATTAGTAGGTAGTATGGATTGGGATACAAATGAATAAAGAATAGAATAAAAGTATGATTTTGTCAGAATAAAAAGTAGCATTATTCTGTCAATCCCACAACTGACATTCAATAATGTTTAAGACACAAAAATATATTAGGATCAAATTTCAGACTTTTATGCTACCACTATATACTACTAATTAGTAAATTGTCAGAATGGTGATAATTCATTTGCATTACTTGTTTGTTTGCTGGAAGAAAACTTAAGAATATGTTATGCTCCTTATTATGCATACTATTTAGGTTTATGATTGCTCTTATATATTATAAACTTGCAGTAAAGTATAATTAGAATGAAAACTTTAATGTAGCTAGCAGAGCAATAATCTAACAAAAGTTTTGATTTCGCTTGGCTTGATTAAAGAGTGGAAAGATATATAAAAATTAAATAAAAAAAGTCTATAAACAGCATTCACTTCTATTAGCAATACATTAAATATCTTAACACTGAGATGAGTTAAATATAAAAATATTGACTTAAAAACGACAAGTTAATAAATTGTAAATCATTGTGGATGCACAGAACAATGTTCTGGAAAATACACTGAACAATAAACTTCTTTGAGAACAGAAATGTGAAACTTAGAATTTCTATACAATATACGGAATAAAGTTGCGTTTTGCAAAACAAAAAATAACGAAGTTGGCTAAATTATATAGTGGTGCTGCCTCAGCAAGTTTCAGGTGACAGGGAACAAATTTGTTATAATATTTATTGTAATATTGTATTAGACATCTTTTTTAATCTTTCATGTACGATTAAACAGTTTTATTAAACAGTTGTATTAAGGTACATAATTTAAATTGCAAATAATAAATGCAGTTAAGCTGTTTCAAACTTTCACTAACTTCGTAACTCACCTACGGGTTTTTGAGGCGGTTTTTTTACTGTGTCAACAGCAGGATTCTTCTTGTTAATTTTCTTTATCTGCTTCTGAGCTTTAGGAGTGGTTGCAGCGTTGGTGTTTTCAACATTATTTGGTTTTTTTCTTGGAGCCATTGCAAAATTCTGTGGTTATCTTACTAATAATAAAGGTTCAGTGGCATATTTAGTACCGAAACATGCATTCTTTCATTAAGTTTGATTATTTTGGATATGTTTATGAAACAAAATTATTAGCTTTAGTAACTATCGCAAACCGCTTCACATGAAAAATGAAAAACAATGTTTCTCTATTTTAAATTTTTAAATGAGATTTTATAACCTGGTAACTAAGACCTTTAGGTCAAAATTCTCTATTTTATACTTGTGATTTTGATAGGGATAGACAAAATGATTAAATAAGGTTTCAGAAATATCGATTAGATTAAAATCAAACCCAGACATAACGTCGAGAAAGATCAGTTATGATTCTAGACAATTAATAGGTCTACTACAGTCACTCAATACTACTGTTTCTTTATAGATAAAGAAGAAGTTAGTTTTAAATTTTGTATATTTGAATTTTTTATTGATTTATAGACTCTAGAGAGATTTCGAAGCACTTGGAGTTCAAATTTCACTTAGACATCTTGACATGATCTTGACCTAGAAGTTCACAGATTATATCGAAAAATTTGTTAGATTGAAGGTCAAAAAGGTTATTTACGTCAAAGAGAAAATACCGAGGTTTTTCATCGGTGCTATCAGTAATTTGTAGCCGGTCCGAAATTTATCTATCAAACAAAATGCCTGCAAAGTATAAGATTGTTATGATTCGTCATGGCGAATCCGAATGGAACCAGAAGAATCTCTTCTGTGGATGGTTCGACGCTGACCTCAGCGACAAAGGTGAATTCTCAATTCATAATTTAAAAATATACCTCATAAACTCCTTTCACATATTTAATATCCATTTCATCCAAAAAATCTAATCAATTCATGGCAGTTTCCCAATAAGTACAATTTAATTTTAAAATATCTGTTATTCGTATTTTACAATGAAAAATTTAATTTTAATGTTTTATTTCAGGTCGTCAAGAAGCTGTTGCTGCCGGTAAGGCTTTAAAAGCTGAAGGCTATCAGTTTGACGTTGCTCACACGTCTGTTCTAAAACGTGCCCAGATTACACTGAACTCTATCTTAAAGGAGATTGGTCAGCCAGATATACCTGTTGAGAAAACTTGGAGATTGAACGAGAGGCATTATGGTGGCCTCACTGGACTGAACAAGGCTGAGACAGCTGCCAAATACGGGGAGGCTCAGGTATTTTAAATGTCACTAGTGGACCCGACAGACATGTGAATGCATACACAAAAATTCATTTAAATCGATCCAGCTGTTTAGTTGCAATATAGATAAATAACCTAGATACCGACTGGAGCGCCATCTGCCGGGATGATTTGTGAGTGGAAACCATGCAGGGTGCCACGCAAACACATATGAAAAAATTCATTCAAATCGGTCTAGCTGTTTAGGAGGAGTTCAGTGACATACACACATACAGCAGAATTATATATATAAATATATTGAACCATGGAGCTAAATTTACTAACATGAGAAGCGATGAAAATATCTAAAGTAGTCACGAAACTGATTTCATTGAGTTCATATACCATCATTATATTTTAAAAATCAGATTTTCTTGTTAAGAATGCTGTTGGTTTTATAAAAACAGAAAGTCATTTCTCATTACCATTTTAATATCAGCCACTACACTGTATGAAAGATTTCAGTCATCATATCACCAATACATTACGGGGGGCTCTGAGTTATAGTTTGGAAAAATTAAATATATAACATACAATAATAGTTAACAATAGTCACAGTGGAGTGTGGCCATGTTTCACTGTGGCTCAACACAATAAGGGACTCTTTGCATTTTAGGCAATGTACGTATGTAATGTAGTTAAAATCTGTACAATATTTCCACAGGTTCAAATCTGGCGCCGTAGCTTCGACGTTCCTCCACCGGCCATGGAAAAAGATCACCCATACTATGACACCATTGTTAACGACCCCAGATATGCTGCTGACCCGAAACCTGAAGAGTTTCCTATGTACGAGAGCCTGAAACTCACTATTGAAAGAACCCTGCCTTACTGGAACAATGTTATTGTGCCTCAGGTCTGAAATAAGTAAATATTTTATTTACATTACTAAGAATCAACTATAACCTAGTGGTGATGTTGTTAGTGTTCTTTATCACAAAGGGAATCCCAAAAACCACCTATAAACGTAAACTCTAAATGCATTTCTGATTTTGGATCTCTAGGTACATTGATTAACACTGAGTATCTTTCAATTATATCTATACTTCAAAACCTTTGCTTCAATAGCTTAAGAATATTTCGGCAGTCCTTAAGTATAAAGTGACATCAAAATGGTCAGGTTTCTATGATATGTATATTAATAGACATCTATAAAATACATTTTTTTTAATCAACAGTTGTTCTTTAATATGATTACATTGCTTAGTAAACCAAATAATTATTGAAAAAAATTAATTAAATAAGGTTATGAACAAAAAATAAGCCATAATACATTTTTGACACATCTTTTTGTACATAGAGACCACGGAATTGTTTAAACTCTATTTCTATTGCAGATCAAAGAAGGCAAGAAGATCATTATTGCTGCCCATGGCAACAGTCTAAGGGGTATTGTGAAACACTTAGATGGTAAGAATATTTTAATCATGTACTTTTTATTAGAACTCAAAATAACATGAAACATTTGTAGTTTCTTCTATTTCTTTGTACATCATCTATGTGTTGATGCGAGTTTTATCCTTTAATTTGAAACTGGATAGATTTTGCCAGCATACAAGTTAAAAAACAACAGATGGCACCCTCCCACTATGTGACATTTAATTCTGACAAAATGTAACTCATAACATTTGTGTAATTTCAGATCTAAGCGATGCAGCAATCATGGAATTGAATCTGCCGACAGGCATCCCCTTCGTATATGAACTTGATGAGAATTTAAAACCTGTAGATTCCATGGTGTTCCTTGGTGATGAAGAAACTGTCAAAAAAGCTATGGCTGCTGTCGCTGCCCAGGGCAAGGCCAAGTGATTTTTTTTGTTTCCAAGTGTTTTAGATATGGTTACTCTTTGAACACCACCGGGAAAATAGATTAGCCGGCCTTCAATGCCAAGCTGTAAATTCAATACATATATACCAAATATGTTTGATACAAATAAGAATTTTTAATACTATGCAATAGATTTATTTAAAAAGCTGTATGCTTTGCTTTTGTTGCTTTTTTTATTAAGGGTAGCCATAATAATATTCAAATATTTAGAAGTTGCAGTTGCAAATTGTAATCCTAAAAATTAATTTATTATATAAGTATAACTGCAAATTATTGAAATATTTTGTTTATAAAGATTGTTTTTTGAAATGTATCTGAATATGATTCAAATAACCCTGCCCTTAGACCCTCTTTTACGAACCAATAGCTACTACATCAATGCAATCTTAAAGTAATTAAATATATAATTTCGGACTTCAATTTTCAAACATAAAAAGTTACCAAAATAGGCTACAAAATGGTAAATTTAAATAACTTTTTTATTTATTATAACTTCAATAGTATGAGGATTATTTAGGGACTGGCCTATTTATCTGAGATACAAATAGTATTATTATTAATTATTACATGTTATGATGTAAAATGCTTAATGGACATAGACCATAGACCATGACAATAAGGCATAAGTCTCAAATTCTCCAATCGGAATGCATTACTTCTTTCTGGCAGAAATATTCAGAATCATGGTGCACACATGTAACATTACGAAACACGTTTCTGTCAAAAAATCCTAATTTGATATTAAAGGTCCTAATTAGGTTTTCAATGTTGTTAATAAAAGTCATAACTAAAAAAAAGCATTTATTGATTTTATTGAATTGTAAAAGGAATGCCATCATTTTCTTTTATGACAGGTTTATTCATTTCGGTAAACTATCTTTCAAATCCTCCATAGAACAGTCCATATTTGTTTCATCCCTCGATTTCTTGTCGCTTGTGAATTTCTTTCCTGCATATTTATTTTTGCTAAACGTCTTCTGTTTGCTATTGTTCAAATGGAATTTATTGGACTTAGCCTCGTCTACGTCCATGGCGTTAGGCATTTTGTTTTTATCCTTTTTTTGTCTTTCAAAACGAAAATCTTTGGGTATCCTGTGCTCTCGGACGCAGTGGTCTAATCTGTCGGCGGTGTTGTTGAATTTCTGTTTACATTCTTCTATGTAGCAGCAATACTGAGAACGATATTACAGCATTATTATTACTACCTTCTTCTACTACTACTACTACTACTACTACTACTACTATTACTACTATTACTACTTCTAATACTAGTCGTCCCCTAGTTCACCCGTTTACTCTGCTATCCAGTTAACGTTGAGCATTTAACATAAACCAGTGGATTGTTAGACATTAGGAAGTTTATTTTTTATTGCTCAGGTGGGTGGACGAGCTCACGGCCCACCTGATGTTAAGTGGTTACCGGAGCCCATAGACATCTAAACCGTAAATGCCGCCACCTACCTTGAGATATAAGTTCTAAGGTCTCAGTATAGTTACGACGGCTGCCCCACCCTTCAAACCGAAACGCATTACTACTTCACGGCATAAATATTTAGGGTAGTGGTACTTACCCATGCAAGACGTCCTACCTACCTAGATATAAAGAGTATATAAGGGGGATATATGAGTCGTCTATTATCAAAGGTGGCAATCTGACTTTTGGACAATGATTGCTAAATCAGAAAAACGAATTATTGACTTTGTATTCCATTGGCAGTCACAAAACTCTTCGGAACGACATCTTAGATAAATAACAGGTTAACTATTAACCTTTATTTAATGCAGGTTTTGAACCGTATTCTTTGAAGGAGACGATTATATTCAAATCAATCTGTATTGACATATCAATAAAAAACTTTTGTCCAAATGCACAGATTGCCACCTTTGATAATAGACGACTCATATATAAATAAGGGATATAAGGAAGTTGGATTTTGGCAAAAGCAAAGTGCGTCACTGTCAGTCAAGCAAGGGTAACTTTTTTGAAGTTATACTTCTTTAGGCGCGTTATGAAAAATTGATGAGAGTGAAATTTTACGATGCGCGCGCACCGTGATACAAAATTAACAGAAATTAAGTTGCCCACTAAATCGCTCATTACAATACCAAAACCTATCACTTACTTAAAGCACGAGTAATTTCATAAAATGGTAAATATAGCCAATGCCTTTTTGTTTTTTTTTGTATACAGCCTTCAAACGTTCGCTTTTACATTACACTACATTACACATAGATGGATCGATTTATTGTCCTATCTTCGTCTTAGTACTGTAGTTAAGCATAGTCTTTTGACAGTTTAAGAAAGCAATATTTAAACTCATTCGAAATTCAGCTTCCGAGCACACTCACCGAAGGTTTCTTTTCGGCCATCACAGAAAAATACGAATCGTGGTTCTCCTGTATATGCAGGTCTAAGAAATGCGGCGAAGGTAGCACCTTCTTGCATTGAGCGCACGAGTACCTGTGCGTCGCGTTGTAATGATTTTCGTAATCTAACAGTGTATCAGCTATGTGCTTACATCCTGGTATGCAGCACGGAGTTTGTTTACTGGAAGCATAATTTTTTTATCAGGATGAACTAGCTCACGAATCCGAGTCACCTGGTGTTAAGTGGTTGAAATCTGAAGTCCAAGTACCTTTGGATTAAGCTTGGAATTAGCTCCCCTCTTTGGTGTTTCCCGAGCGCTACGACGTTTCCTTCAAAGAAGGCTTGTCGAGGGTAGGTATTTAGTTACTTACGGTAGGCAGCAGGTTGGCTCTGCCTCTTGCATTGTTGACGTCCATGGGCGATGGTAATCACTCACCATCAAGTGGGCCGTGTGACCGTCTGCCTACAGAGGAAATGAAGAAAAAAAAACTTATGCTGGATCATAATACGACCTACGACTAGTGATTACGTTAACGGTCATAAAAAAATTACGGTGTTATTCCTTCGTCAGAGGCAGACATTGGTGAAAATGTATTATGAAAAGTATCTGCTGGGAGATACCAATCAAGTCATTTAAAACAGACATTAGGTGACGTCAATATTTTTGGTGCTTTTGAGTTTGACCGACATAGCACAATGTTTCTGGGGCTAAGTGACAACTTACGCAATTAAGCAAGGCAGGATTATTAATCACCACAATTAGTGTTTAAGTAACAGATATACAGCATGACAATAAATATGATGGATTACAATTTGGAGTTATAATTTCCATCGTCCACATCGTAAATTCCAAGTCTAGTAGGTTGTTTGTCATGTATAAACATAACGTCATCAAGCATCCGTTTTCCTACTCCATATTCTTTAAGCTTCTCCAATAGAGATTTTGAATTCATTTTTTTTGGTTATCAGCCTTTTTGGTATCAGCTGAAAAAGGAAAAGTTTATTACCATTATTGTAATTTTTTTTAGCTTAAAAGACCTGTTGCGTATGTAATTTAACACTATAGGTAGTGTTAGAATATCTATATTTGATAACAATGACAAAACTGTTTAAAAACTATATGGCATGTTTAATTAACAATCGTGACTATTTGCATTAATTTATCATGGCCTATAGTTGAAATTGCAAAATAAAATAATTCTCTTAATTTCTCTTGTCTAATATATAAAATTCTCGTGTCACAGTTTTCGTTGCCATACTCCTCCGAAACGGCTTGACCGATTTTGGTGAAATTTTTTGTTCTTATCCGGTATCTATGAGAATCGGCCAACATCTATTTTTCATCCCCCTAAATGTTAGGGGTAGTCCACCCCAAAATTTTTATTTTTATTTTTTAGACAAAATTTTTAATTTCTATTTTTTTATGATATAACATACAAAAATACATACAATCCTCAATTTTCACCCTTCTACGATCAACCCTTATTTTTTATTTGCTAATTAAAAACTTTAAATTTTTTTGCGAGAATTTTGTTTTTATTTTGTCATGACGTAGAATAAAAAAAATCATATTACTCTGAAATTTTCACCCCTCTATGATCAACCCCTATTTTTTATTTGTTAATTATAAACTTTAATTTTTTTGGCAAGATTTTCATTTTTATTTTTAATTCGTCATGAATTAAAATAAAAAATCTGATGTTACTCTCAATTTTTCATCCCTCTATGATCAACCGCTATTTTTTATTTGTTAATTATAAACTTTAATTTTTTTGGCAAGTTTTTTATTTTATTTTGTTATGACATAAAATAAAAAAAATCATATTACTCTCAATTTTCACTCTTATATGATCAACCCCTATTTTTCCACCCCGATTAATATTTTTTTTTCTATGCACAGATCTGCAATAAGGTTGCAAGATGGCAATCAAATTTTATAATTGTAGTACGATAAATTCTTATTCAGAGTTTATAATTTCAAGTTCCTTTAATTATGATTTTTTTTAAATTGAATTTGATCTCCCGCCCTCGCCGGTCGACTACTGATCAACTATCAACTGATCAGCTATCCCCGCCAGGTGTCACCACTCATCCAGCAAACATCACGTAGTAGGGATGAGGACGAAGCCGGTCTCCTGAGGTGAATGAAGTTAGCCCCTCAAAAAAATTTTTTTTTCCTATTTTATACTTATTTTCTATTAATTCGTTTGTTCATCATTTGTTCATGATTGTTCACTGTTAATAATTGTTTGTTCTGCATTTATTTATTTTAAAAAAATATTTAAAAATATACCTACAAGTTAGCCCCTCTAATGCAATTTTTAATATTTTTTCATCCTTAATGACTCGTAAATATTCATTTTCGATTGTTCTTATACAAAACACGTTTGTTCTCTTTCGAAATTACTCGTTTTTTGTTTAATTTACTATTTTTATTAGTTGAATAAATGTATACAAAATATGTGTACTGCGCATGCGTCAACTATAATGCCTAAACTTTATACGCGGTTTTAATCGTGAAAAAAAAAACAAATATAAATCCTGAAGGAGCAATTTCATCTCAATCAGTTTAATTAAAAAAATTAAAAAATTAATAAATGAAATAATGTGCATTGGCGTTAAGTTAGACCAAATACATTTTTTCCATCCTCTTACCTATCGTATTAAAATGTTATTTTACTAATGTTAGGAATATAATTTCGACTGTGTAAAAAAGTTATTATAATCTATACCTATATTATCTCTTGAAAGATAAATAATGAATATATTTACTTATTTGTTTATATTACCTATGTGAACTCCCTATCTTTTTTATACCTTCATAACGATAAGTAGGAGGATGGAAAAAATGTATTTGGTCTAACTTAACGCCAATGCACATTATTTCATTTATTAATTTTTTAATTTTTTTAATTAAACAGTATACCAATTAAATGCTCCTACAGGATTTATATTTGTTTTTTTTTTCACGATTAAAACCGCGTAGAAAGTTTAGGCATTATAGTTGACGCATGCGCAGTACACATATTTTGCATACATTTATTCAAATAATAAAAATAGTAAATTAAACAAAAAACGAGTAATTTCGAAAGAGAACAAACGTGTTTTATATAAGAACAATCGAAAATGAATATTTACGAGTCATTAAGGATGAAAAAATATTAAAAATTGCATTAGAGGGGCTAACTTGTAGGTATATTTTTAAATATTTTTTTTAAATAAATAAATGCAGAACAAACAATTATTAACAGTGAACAATCATGAACAAATGATGAACAAACGAATTAATAGAAAATAAGTATAAAAAAGGGAAAATAAAATTTTTTGAGGGGCTAACTTCATTCACCTGGTCTCCTGTCTTACTTACTCACTATACATCATAGATTATACACTTAATATATAATTTGAGAGCTATACAATACTATACATTTTTCAGCCATGTTTTTTTGGTTTTATTTGTGTATCAATAGTATGTTCAGTAGGTCTGAGAATCGGCTACTATCTATTTTTCATACCCCTAAGTGAAAAGGGTTGTCCACCCCAAACATTGTTATTTTATTTTTATTTTTTGGATATTTTTTTTTGTTTATAATGAGGTATTATGTGGTTAAATGAGGTTTTTTTTCTACAGTAGAATTTCCCTAGAAATCTTATTTAAGGCAACACAACGTTTGCCGGGTCAGCTAGTAATAATATGTATATTAATAGACCTAACCGCGGTTTCGCCCGCGTTAACTTTGTAATATGATTTTTTATTTTTTATTGCCTAGGTGTGTGGACGAGCTCACAGCCCACCTGGTGTTAAGTGGTTACTGGAACCCATAGACATCTACAACGTGAATGCGCCACACACCTTGAAATATAAGTTCTAAGGTCTCAGTATAGTTACAACGGCTGCCCCATCCTTCAAGCCGAAACGCATTACTGCTTCACGGCAGAAATAGGCGGGGCGATGGTACCTACCCGTGCGGTCGCAAGAGGTCCTACCACCCGTAATTACGCCAGAAAGAAAGAAAGAATGAAACGGTTTCTCGATATTAAGTTTCTTGCACTGTGGTTTATAAACTAATAGTTGATTAAAAAAACTAGTGGTACGTACCTATATAAAACATTTCAAATCTAATAAAATTAAGTACAGTGAATATATCTTTAAGTACTAGAGTTTATACTAATATTATAAATGTGAAAATGCAGTCTTCCATTATTTTTTATTACAAAAGTAACGCGGTTGAAACTGTTGTCAATATTTTATTATATATTAGGTACTAGCTGACCCGGCAAACGTTGTGTTGCCTTAAACAAGATTTCTAGGGAATTCTAGTGTAGAAAAAAAAACCTTATTCAACCACATAATACCTCATTATAAACAAAAAAAAATATCCAAAAAATAAAAATAAAAAATAAATGTTTGGGCTGGACAACCCTTATCACTTAGGGGTATGAAAAATAGATAGTAGCCGATTCTCAGACCTACTGAACATACTATTGATACACAAATAAAACCAAAAAAACATGGCTGGCAAGCTACGATTGATACACAAATAAAACCAAAAAAACATGGCTGAAAAATGTATAGTGAGTAAGACAGGAGACCGGCTTTGTCCTCATCTTTACTACGTGATGTTTGCTGGATGAGTGGTGACACCTGGCAGGGATAACTGATCGATTGATAGTTGATCAGTAGTCGACCGGCGAGGGCGGGAGATCAAATAGAATTTAAAAAAAAACATAATTAAAGGAACTTGAAATTATAAACTCTGAATAAGAATTTATCGTACTACAATTATATTTGATTGCCATCTTGCAACCATTTGCGGATCTGTGCATTGAATAAAAAAAAAATCGGGATGGAAAAATAGGGGTTGATCGTATAAGAGTGAAAATTGAGAGTAAGTAATATGAATTTTTTTATTTTAAGTCATGACAAAATAAAAAAAAATTCTTGCCAAAAAAAATTAAGTTTATAATTAACAAATAAAAAAATAGGGGTTGATCATAGAGGGATGAAAAATTGAGAGTAACATCAGATTTTTTATTTTAATTCATGACAAAAGAAAAATAAAAATGAAAATCTTGCCAAAAAAAATTAAAGTTTATAATTAACAAATAAAAAATAGGGGTTGATCGTAGAGGGGTGAAAATTTTTGAGTAATATAATTTTTTTTATTCTAAGTTATGACAAAATAAAAACATAATTGTTGCAAAAAAATTAAAGTTTTTAATTAACAAATAAAAAATAAGGGTTGATCGTAGAGGGGTGAAAATTTATGGTTGTATGTATTTTTGTATGCTGAATCATAAATAAATAAAAACAAAATTTTTTGTCTAAAAAATAAATAAATAAATTTAGGGGTGGACTCTAATATTTAGGGGGATGAAAAATAGATGTTGTTCGATTCTTCACCCTGGCCAATATGCACGCTAAGATTCACGAAAGTCGGTCGAGCCGTTTCGGAGGAGTTCAATCACGCACACCGTGACACGAGAATTTTATATATTAGATATTGTATGTACCTACAACACCTATCGCATTGTCAAATAGCCCACTGAGTTTCTCGCCGGATCTTCTCAGTGGGTCGCGTTTCCGACCCGGTGGTAGATTCTGTGAAGCACTGCTCTTTCTAGGACCAGTGTTAGGTCGTGGTTTAAGCCCGAGAGCTCACCTACACGCTAGGGTAACGCTGATATAGTACCTCAAGGCTATCAGCATAGATTGGCTGAAAAATTTTACAAATTAGGTACCTATCGCAATGCAGTCCTATGTAGCCAATCTTTGTGGATTAATAATCTATATTTATAAACGAAATTAATACACAACAGACCGAATTGAGATCGACTTCTCTTAAAATTTGTTAAATGTTCCAGACTGCGGTTTATTGTTATGAGCTAGGGTTCAAGATAAAACAGTTTGAACCAACGATACATTTATTAAAACTTCTTCAAATTAAAATTACAGACGATATCGCAATTTCAACGGTAGAAACGCCTACAATATCACCTAAAATGTAATCTATTTAAAATTTATAGTCATCATTATTCAGCTCTTACGTTATTATTATGTAAAAATAGATAAAATATGCGAGTCATTGAATCAATGAAACTGACATTCAATTGAAAATACTGTTCAAGTGAATAGTTTAGACGCGATTACGCGTTGTCTAGGTGCTTTAAGTAATAAATCGCAATAGTTATTTAATAAGTTATAAAATTAATGGTTGATTTCAATTGGCAGGATATCAATTTCAAACATCATTCCGTGCGAATGATTCTCCACAATTCTAGATAATTCAAAACTCAACAAGTGATATATTAATACGTGTCTGTAAATTAAATAAACCTTTAATTTAATATTAGTTGTTTTGAAAGACTAAGTTTTTAAGTGATTCCGTTGTGTTACTAATGGTTTAAGTAGTATCCCTCAATTATTTTGATTAGGTATTAAAAAAATATCTTAAAAACATGGAAATTCGTCAAAGAAAGGTAAGTACCTAAATAATATGTGAGGTTATGTTGTGTAAAGGTACACAAATCTATTAGATTCTAATTGTTATAATAATAATCTGTACGTGTTTTTAACAATAACATCCGGAAGACCGACAAAAAAAACGTAGGTACCTCAATTTCCGCAGAAGACAACGGTTAACTGGGATAGGTACGGATTAACTGGGAACATGACATAATCTATGGCATTAAAGTAACGTGTTTCTTGCGGCATCTAATTTTCCCGGTTTTTCTTTAAAACGGGATTTTTAGAATAACTATGTAGTGATCAGTAATTTGGACAAATGCTGTTAGGTAACACACAATAGAATGCTAATATGGAACACCCCTCAAAAATTATCGTAATTCCATAATACTTAGTAATTTTATAAAATTGTAGCATTATAATCTAATTTTAACCCGAATTTATAAAAAAAAACATAATTGTGATTATGTATGGATGCTCAATACACATCTTTCACAAAGACGGAGAATTAACCACGATCACATGGTACAGCTGATAATAGTCAGGGTCATAGATTATACACTTTGGTCAGGGTCATTCGTAGGAATAATCCGGCAAAGTCTTAGAGATGTACATCAGTTTTCAGTCGACTTATATTTTTGCTTTTCAAGTCGGTAGGGTTTATGTTACTAATTGGTATTGTTAAACTTTGATATCCAAGCCATCTCATTGAAAAAAAAACAAGCAAAGTGCTCTATAAGCTATGGGGGTATCTAAGTAAATTTTATTAATTTTATACCACAAACCTGTCTTTTTCCCTTTAATATTTAGTGTTTCTCTTAAGGGTCCATGGTAATATATGGCAGATTGTTTAAATCTTGTAAACTATTATTAGGAACTATTATTTAGGATCATTGCAAAAAATCCAACAAGGTATCTGAGGTACGTCACTAATGAATTTTCTTCATGAGAATTTAACTTTTTGTATCTTTAAATGGAAATTGAACTTTTTGTATCTATATAGAGCTAAGTTGAGGTAGGGATGAGATTCTTTACGAAAAAGATCGATTTTTAAATCGATTTGAATCGTAATCTAATAAATGTGCTACTAATGTAATCTAAAACTGGTGGTAGGACCTCTTGTGAGTCCGCACGGGTAGGTACCACCACCCCGCCTATTTCTGCCGTGAAGCAGTAATGCGTTTCAGTTTGAAGGGTGGGGTAGCCGTTGTAACTATACTGAGACCTTGGAACTTATATCTCAAGGTGGGTGGCGCATTTACATTGTAGATGTCTATGAGCGCCAGTAATCACTTAACACCAGGTCGGCTGTGAGCTCGTCCACACATCTAAACAATAGAAAAAAAAATCGATTCACAAGAAAATCGAGGTCCAAAAGATCGATTCCTTAAAAATCGTTTTTTTCAAGTTTGCATTTACAATATATATAATAATACGTATTAAAATAGATTAAATCAAAATAAGTGTAAAGTTAACTGAGTATCGCAAAAATATGGTCCCTGATTCTGCATTGGTTAAAAAACGGAGAGCGTATTTTAAATTCCTAATTGGAAATAATTTTATGGTTTTTACCAAAACTGAAAAAATAGAATGTTGATTTTCAAGGGTTGAATATCGATTTAAAATTCGATTAATCGATTTGAAATTGTCATCCCTAAGTTCAATGCGCTTAGTACAAGTTTTTAACGTTCTTGATAGCGTTTTTTTTTTTTTTTTCCTACCTAAGCTGATAGCCTTGAGAGGCTATGTCAGCGTAACCCTAACTTTAGTAGGTGAGCTCACGGGGCTCAACCTGACGATGTTGCTAACACGAACCCTAGCAAGAGCCGTGCTTCGCAGAATCTACCACCGGATCGGAAACGCGACCCACTGAGAAGATCCGGCGAGAAACTCAGTGGGCTGTGTCTGAGAGTTAATTTACTCGTCGAGCCCTTCGTCGCAAGCGACGGGTTCGACGAGAACGGTGACCGGTGCTTGAAGTACCTAAAAGCACCGTTAGTGGATCGGGAGGATCCGAGATGACGTGTTTTAGGCGACGTCGACTGCTTTCCATTCTGTCCGCAGGATCGGGAATGTAGTTACCGGCGGCCACGATGAGAGGGTTCTCGTGTCGTGCCGCTTTATCGAAGTGGCGCATGGACGCCGACTGCAGATACTTACTGATGGACTCTAAGTCCAGGTCGTCATGGAGGTCGACGTTCCTGACGAACCACGGGGCTCCGACGGCTATCCTGCAAAAACGGGATTGAATGATTTGAAATGATTTTAAGTGTATGCGGGCCGCGTGAGCGAACACTACACTTGCATAGGTCATGACGGGGCGTATGCAAGTTTTGTAGAGTGCCACCTTATTTCTAAGGGACATTTTACTTCGCCTACATATCATCGGGTAGAGACGTCCTAGAATGAAGGCGGCACGGTCGCGTACCGTCTTAATGTGGGGGCGGAATCTCATCCTACTGTCGAGGGTGACGCCTAAGTATTTGACCTTCGGGGCCCACGGTATGGGCTGGTCGAACATCGTGATCGGGCGAACGGCGGGGGCGGGGGTATTGACGCGCCTAGTCGGGAGGGGATTGATAGCGTAAAAGTTAGCTCATATTTATATGGAATGAGATCGTTTGCCTACGTTTGCCGCTAGGGGCGCTGTTCCAACTGCATACAAAATTGGGCTAGCTTTTATGAGGCTCAGTGAATTTGGCCTCCCTTTTTTGATATTCGGATTTTTATTTTTTTTTATTTTTTATGGAACATACGGTACAAAATACAGAGGGAACCGAAGTCCCTCCGCAGACCCAGAGGTTCCAAACGATCCGTGAGACCGGGATTATCGACAATCCGAACGGCCCTCCTCTGTATGGAGTCAAATGGAAGAAGCTGGTATTTGGGAGCCCCGGCCCAGAGATGGGAGCAGTACTCCACGCGAGGCCGGACTTGTGCTTTATAAAGCAAAAGCCTTTGTCCAGGCGTGAAGTACCGCTTCGCTCTGTTGAGGACTCCCAGCATTTTGGACGCCAACTTGGCTTTGCCTTCCAAATGACTCCGAAACTGGACATCGCTCGAAATGTCGACCCCAAGTATCCCAATACTCTCGGAAGGTTGCAGGGATACTCCTTGGAATTGCGGCGCCATGACAAAGGGGTCCTTCTTCGCAGTGAACGCGCAAACTTGTGTCTTTAACGGGGTGAATTGAACCAAGTTCAATTCACCCCATTTGGAGACTCGCCCCAGAGAGTTCTCCACTTCAGACACAAGTTTTGATCGTCTCTCTTGCACCACGCTCCGAGAGAGACTCTGATGGCCGATATATCGCGCATCCCCCGTGCTGTCATCCGCATAGCAATGCATGGCATCAATAGACAGCATGTCATTGATATACAGGATGAAAAGCGTGGGGGAGAGCACCGAACCTTGTGGAACGCCAGCGTTAATGGTCATGGTATCAGAACAGTCACCATCTACAACGACCGTGATACTCCGCCCATCCAAAAAGCTAGCGATCCACTTGCAGAGACCCTCGGGGATTCCGTAAGATGGTAGCTTCGACAGAAGTGCCCTATGCCAGACCCTGTCGAAGGCCTTCGCGATATCAAGGCTCACAGCAAGAGCCTCGCCCTTGCTCTCCAAGGCTTCAGCCCACCTGTGAGTAAGGTATACAAGAAGATCGCCAGCTGAGCGACCGTGACGGAAACCGTACTGTCGGTCACTGATCAGCTGGCGATCCTCCAGATACTTCAGGAGTTGTATATTAATTATTCGCTCCATCACCTTGGAAAGCAAGGAAGTTATCGCGATAGGCCTATAGCTCGATGGGTCCGACCGGTCACCCTTCTTGGGGATAGGGTGGACGTGGGCAGTCTTCCATGAAGACGGAACTCTGTTAGTGCAATAAGAGAGGCGATACAAACGCGTTAGCGCAGGCGTCAGCTCAGGGGCGCATGTTTTCAGAACCACTGCAGGGATGCCGTCTGGCCCGCTCGACTTAAGGACGTCCAGGAGTCGGAGTTCCCGCCTGACTGCACACTGTGTAAAGCAGATCTCCGGCAGGGAACTATCACATCGGAGGATGTTCGGTGGTGTGGCACCCCCGTCGTCCACAGTCGAGTTCGAGGCGAAGAGTTTGACCAGAAGGTCAGCCTTCTCTTTCGCACTATGGGCCAGACTGTCATCGGACTTGCGTAGTGGTGGGAGACTAGACCTGCAAAAGTTACCTTCTGCAGCTTTGGCGAGCGACCAAAAAGCACGGCTCCCAGAGGGATAGCTCTTCAGTCGCTCGCCAATTCTAGCAACGTGCTCCGACTTCGCCCTGGCCATAACCTTCTTGTAGGACCTGGAAGCGGCGTTATATTTCCGCCTTTCCTCTGAGATGTTAGGATCCCGACGTCTCCTAGCATCATCCCATGCAACGTATGCGGACCGCTTGAGGTGTGCAGCATCCCTGCTGGCATTGTTATACCAGGGTCTGCTGCGACCCCCAACGGGCACTTCAGAGGAGGGGATAAATAATTCCATCCCCTGGAGCACCACGTCTTTAAGACGGTCCGCACAGACGTCAGGATCAACAGAGGAAAAGCAGAACCGCCCCCATGGGTAGGATGCGTAAAACTCACGCAATCCATCCCAATCTGCTGACAAATACTGCCAAACTCTTCGATACCTGGTCGTCGTTCGACGACTAGGACGAGAGAGTGGTGTGGCAGCACGGATAAGGCAGTGATCAGACGATCCAAGTGGAGCGTCGACCACCACACTGTATCCGGCTGGATCGGTGGTCAGCAGAAGGTCCAACAGAGAAGGCTCGTGCCCCTCAATATCTGGGACACGGGTGGGCTGTGTCACCAGCTGGGAGAGGCCGTAGGCCAAGGCGAAATCGTAGGCAGCCCGACCCGGGAGGTCAGTGGTTCTGGACCCCAACCACTCTTGGTGGTGAGCGTTAAAGTCTCCAAGAACCACCACCTCCGCAGATGGGTACTGCTCAAGCACGCGGTTAGTCCCCTCTTGCACATGCTATATCAGAGCTGAACCTGCATCACTGCTGTGGGACCTGTACAGGCACGCGTAGACTCGGGTACGACCCCCGTGATCTACGCGCAGCCACAAGAGGGACAGGTCCCGTTGTTCGAGGCTTCGTAGACGGCGACAACAGACATCAGCCCGGACGAATACACACACCCCGGCTTTACGCAGGAAGTTGTGCTCCAATACGTAGCCGGGGTATTCAAGGTACGAAGTATCATCCGGAGCAGATATCTGCGTCTCCGTCAGAAAAAGGAGGGCAGGCTGCGCCGTCTCAAGATGGTGGTGTACGGCGTCGAGGTTGCTATGTAGACCCCTTACATTGCTGAAATCCACATTAAATGTGGAATGGGGAATCGCCGACAAAACCCTTTTCCTTTTTCGAACTTTCATTATTTTATTTTTTTTATTTTTTTTGGAGAATGGGATTGGGTGGGGTAGGATGTTCGAGGCGAAATCGTGACAATACCTGAATAAAGCGCGGAGCACAGTACGTGCTCGACCACGGGTTGCGTGAGCGACTGACGCAGGGCATGGAAGGGCCCCCAGTCCACCCTGCGTGCGGTCGACGGGATCCACTCCGGTCTCCGACTCCGGCACGACGACCGCACGACAGGATTTTACACCGGTTGGCGGGACAGCTTCCCGGGGCGGAGTTTAGTAGTGACACCCGGGTTCAGGTCCCCAACTGACCGGCGGGCGGCGGCGAGCACCGTTTCACTGGGTCTCCCTATACCCCCGTCAAACAATCACGTCCCGCGAGCTCACACGCACGTCTGCTCCGCATGTTCCAGGTATCGCCAAGATTCACCCCCAACAAGGAAGAGGAAAGGGAAGGAATAACACTGGCTCTCCAACCCACACGCCGGAACACAGCTAGGCTATTTGGCGGCGGACTCTAGTTGGAGGGTGGTCGCCAGCCAGTCGGACAAGTCCTACCACCGATTATGTATTCGGCTCCCGTTTTGCACCACCCAGGGGTCACTTGTAGGGAATCGCGGGTTAAACCTACGGAAGCGGGAAGCAATCAACCCCCAATATTTAATTATTTGTTCGTCATTTGTTCGTCGATGTCCGAATGTAAAAATTGTTTGTTCGTCTTTTATTTATTTATAATTAATTAAGCAAATGATCACCCGTAAGTTGACCCACCTTACTAGATATCTTTATTTTTATCGCTTAGATTAACTTAACTTCTCGATAATAATAATTAAGTTAATATAGACGTAAAAATTTTTTTTTTAAATAAAATCCTGTTTATAGAGTATATATATATACTAAGTTTATTCTTCCATATTAAATGAATTTCTACTAAATGTCCCTGTAATATATTTCTTGAACTTATAAATAATTATCATTTCAACGAAAACAGATTTTGTGCGCATTACATTTACGTTTTTTGAGCGTAATGAATTTAGGAATTATTAATTTTATTATAAAATAAAAGTATCATGACTATCTCCTATTGCATGGTAATGAATAGTTTCATTTTAACAAGAAAAATGTACTCCTAAAATATTCTTAAAATAAGTAGAAATCACTGAAATTTCTATGTGCTTGTTAATATTCAATATCATTAAAAATAACTGAATTTATTATAACCGCGCTAATCGTACTTTAACGACTAATTGGCCGTCTTCACTGACATTTTTTTGTTGAAGTATTGTTGAAGTTTTCAATATATTTTTGATCTACATAAGAAATAATTGGACAGTTTAAACGCACTTGTTAACAAAACGCTAGTAAATACGGCCATTGCCAGCTGACTGACAAAACCGGCGCATGCGCAATGTAGGCGTGAGGTGATGGTTTGCTATAAAATAAGAAGATATAAAATAATTAATAATTGGGAATTTAATTGTTTTTATGATCGAACAATCACTAATAGTCGTCGAACATACGATAAATGATCAAAATTAATTAATCTGAGCGATAAAAATAAAGATATTTAGTAAGGGGGGCCCACTTAACGGTGATCATTTGTTTAATTAATTATAAATACATAAAAGACGAACAAACAATTTTTACATTCGAACATTAACGAACAAATAATAATAAAAAAATCATAAAATAAAAAAAGGGGCCAAATTCAGTGAGCCAACTTTTACGCTATCGAGAACGTTAAAAAACTTGCACTAAGCACACAGATATTCAGTAGTATAGGTGACAAGAAAATGTTTATTTTATTTATTTCTTAGAATAGACGGCTTAAATAAGAAATATAATGTGGTACTTATGAGAATAAACAAAAGAAATTAAACTTGTGATGAGGATTTCTTATAAATTTAAGATGCCGTTTATCGAATAAATAATGACATGGAATGAAATATAATATATATTAAATAGTCTTAGTAAAATGGTCATTTACTGAGATTTTTTCAGTGGACTTTTTGGAAGATCTGAGAAGTTACGTCCAGCGGTTTTGTTTCATTTTCCCACATTTGTGCACTTTCACAGATATTAACACATTTAAGCCTGAAGAAACACTAAATAGACAAAATAAAACAAATCACACACTTCACTCCTCGCGTTCCTGCCAAAAAGTCTTAGTATCTCTATGTAGTCTGCATAGATCATAGATACTACACTTAATATTTAACAGTAGTCTGTGCCGTATATTTTCACGACTGAGACGCGCTCAAAGCTTAATTTAAATTTATTGTATACACGCAGTGTGTTACTTTATAAATGAATTGTGTTTCACACACTAAATCTGCCTTGGCAGTAGAATTAGAACGGTACTGTCTGTAATGTTTATTTCAATTAGATATGGGGAAATTCAGCAATTATCGATACTTAGAGGTGAGTTATTTGTATTTAAATAATAATAACTAATGCTTTTTTAATGAATACATTTTTTTTTATTGCTAAAGAAAATATTGTAATAAATAATGTTTTCTAAAATTTATAAAATTACCTAAATTTCGTAACGAACTTAATTTTTTCTAATGAAAAAATATGTACAATTTGGAAACAAATTTTCAATGGGCAATGTTGAAGACCTTTTCCAGGTTCCCCTTTTATTAAAGTTTAATTAGGCATATGGTATTTCATATTAAAATACTTATACTATATAATGTGTATCCCTTATGTAAACAAAGGGGAATTGAAAAGAGCTTACACAACTTTTGTCACCTCTTCTTGATTTTCTTCCAAATAGGCTGAGATCTCTTTAACTAGGTAGCCACTACGCTATCACACTCATTGGAAGTAATATTTGCAAAATTACATTTGGAAGTGGTCACAACCTAAAGGGGAAGATGTCCAGTGCATTGGTATCTAGTGAAGGAATTGCGCTAGTGTTCGATTCCTGCCAGCAGGTAATAATATTTCAAAAGAAATAGATACTTAACAAATATTCACAAATTACTTCCACGATGATGGAATAACATTGTGGACTCAAAATGAAACCTGTATAAATAATAATTTGCATAAATATGTGGTAAGGAGTCTTATGAGCCACATGGGTAGGTACCACCATCCCTATTACAGCTATGAAGCAGTAATGCGTATCAGATTGATGGGAAGGGTAGTCGTTGTACTATATTGGAACTCATGTCTCGTTGGCATTAATGTTGTTTATGTCTCTAGCAACCTTTAATGGTAGGTGGACCGTTAGCTTGTCCACCCAACTAACCAATAACGAATGTGTATATAATAACATTATAAAATTGTTTTTTATTTATCATAAAGAATTATGAAGTATGAAATTATTTTCGGAATATAATTATTTTTTTTAAATTAATTTTATATATTAGTTTGTCTATTTGAACTCAATAGATATATAATAAAAAATTAAACTGTTCAGTGTAATTGAAAACAAAATCAATTCCAGTAAATATCAGTCCTAGGAATTAAAATTTTGCCCTTTGAATGCAAATCTGAAAAACCTTGTATTGAAGATTTATCGGAGTATAAATGTATTATACATATCGACGCTTGAAAGGCAAACGTGACTAAGCGACAATAACTGCTTTGTATATAAATGATAGGCAATAACCATATTCGATGCGCAAAAAAATATATTTCTAGGTCTATTAAAATCATTTCAATCCTACAGCTACTAGCTACATTCTACTACAGCTAGATTCGTTAAAATAAATTTGGTTTTCAGGTATTTCAACTTTAAATTAGTCTACTGTAAAGTTCACGCATTGTCGCTTAGTCACATTTGCCTTTCAAGCTTCGATATACAAAATCTGAAATATACAAGATCATTTTGAAGGCACCTATTATACAATACCATTCAGACAAGACGAAAGAAAGAGAAGTGAAGTAGTCTAAGTTGGCTTACCATAGTGTTTATAAAAATAAGAAAATAAAAAATGCTTTATATATTTCAGTTAAAAGATGATGTCCCCTCAACCCAAACTCATATTCGAAGCAGAGGTATAAAACAGCCAAGGCGTCTGAAGAAAGTATTCATACTTTTGATTGTTTTGGCACTAGTCATAACATATTTATTGGGTGAGTCTAAACACATCAACTTAAATGTTGTGAAAGTTAATGTGCGATTGGGTGTTCTAAAAGACTTGGATGGACTCTGTGAAAGAGGACTTGCATGAGAAGGGTGTGAGTGCAGAGATAATGTATGATAGGCCTGAATAGGAAAAAGAGGACATGCTGCCCCAACCCCAAGTAGTGGGATGTGGGCAAATAAAAGAAGAAAAATGGTAAATAGTCTTGTTTCTTCAGAGGAGCAAAATGACAGCAGCATTAAAAACTGAACCAGTAAGTAATCAAAGCAGTATTATTTAATGCACCGTCTATGTGACTCGATGGAATAAAGAAATAATATACGGCCAGAGGACCACCATTAGAAACTAAGTGCAAACATTACAAATATATTTTTTCCAGGCCGGGGTCCGAGGTCCCCGCGCCTAGGGGGCGCTCGGGGGTATGTGGGACTGACGATCTGCAGGTGTTGGGAGTAGACCGCGGGCCCAAGGTCGTCTTAGAGCCTAACCGTTCTAAACGACACCCCTGCATTCCTGAACCCAACGTCCGATCTCCGTCTGAGGTCAGAACCTGGTCAGAGTAGGGGGGTTCCCACGGTCAACGCTACAACCAGACTTAACCCTCAGACACAGCCCACTGAGTTTCTCGCCGGATCTTCTCAGTGGGTCGCGTTTCCGATCCGGTGGTAGATTCTGCGAAGTACAGCTCTTGCTAGGGTTCATGTTAGCAACGTCGTCAGGTTTGAGCCTCGTGAGCTCACCTACTAGTTAAGGTTACGCTGATATAGTCTTTCGAGGCTCTCAGCTTACGTAGGAAAAAAAAAAACAACCACACACGCGACGCACCAAGGGAAACATTACAACTGCCGCAACTAATGAAAAGCACAAAGCGCACGCATATGTATCATAAGAGATGTGATTTCCTGGTTAAAGTTGAGCGTGTCATGTATTAATGTGATAAGTAAAGATAGCCCCACTTCGATAAAGCGGCACGACACGAGAACCCTCTCATCGTGGCCGCCGGTAACTACATTCCTGATCCTGCGGACAGAATGGAAAGCAGTCGACGTCGCCCCAACCACGTCATTTCGGATCCTCCCGATTCACTAACGGTCCTTTTCACGGCTCAAGGACCGGTCATCGTTCTCGTCGAGCCCGTCGCTTGCGACGAAGGGTTCGACGACTAAATTGACCCTCAGACACAGCCCACTGAGTTTCTCGCCGGATCTTCTCAGTGGGTCGCGTTTCCGATCCGGTGGTAGATTCTGCGAAGCACGGCTCTTGCTAGGGTTCGTGTTAGCAACGTCGTCAGGTTTGAGCCCCGTGAGCTCACCTACTAGTTAAGGTTACACTGAAATAGCCTCTCAAAGCTCTTAGCTAGGTAGGAAAAAAAAAATAGCCTAAGGGGCTATTCCGACTACGCTCGGAAGGGTAGGTCTCAACCTGAGAGTTTGCTAACACTGGCCCTTAGCCAGAGCAGTACTTCGCAGTATCTAGTGCCGTATCGGAATCGCGACTTATCAAGAACATCTGGCGAGAAATTCAGTGGGTTAATTAAAATATTAATCTACGCTACGTGGCTCAGAAGGGCGCATTATGTTAAACATAGAATTGCGATATTTGTACGCATTGAAAGTGAGGAAGACTTTTCCTATATCCTTGATATCTAGTTACTTAATTAAAAAAAAACATGTTTTTGACACAAGAACAACTTTTTAAAATATACAAGTAGTTTACAACCAAGCAGGTAATACTAAATATCTGGTTGTAGTGTTGACCGCGGTAACCCCCCTACCTCATCCGGGTTCTGACGGAGGGGATCGGACGTCGGGTGTAACAATGCAGGGGAGTCGTTTAGTGGGTGGGCCCTAAAATCCTTGGGCCCGCGGTCTGCTCACAACACCATGCAGATCGTTGAGTCTCACATACCCCGTGCGCCCCTTTTGCGCGGGGACATCGTAGGAGGTTCGGCCCCCTAACAGAAAAAAAAACCTAAATATTCCTAACACATCCGATCGTTTTCGTGATTAAGACCCCAATTGTTTCTACTTACATGCTAAATCTCAAATTCAATGCAACCGAACGCTTAAACAAACGTTTGAAACGATTGATTCATTATCATTTAATGAAACCTTGTAAATTAATGGAAAAAAATCCAAATCGCTTATTGAATTTGAAAAGAAAAAGAAATTATAAACTAAAAATAAGAACATTTATGTGTATTTTTATCGTTGCGATAGTGATTTTACAACATCCGAAAATTACACGCGGCATTGCCTTATCGTCGAAGCGATCTTAAGTTTTTTGGAGTGCAGAATTATGTTTTTTTGTTTTTGTTTGGTATCGGGAATGTGTTGCCTTTAATTAATATGTCATCAAGGTAGAAGTTATCTTTTTTATGTCGTTAGCCTGAGCAGGTAGAGGAAACCGGCTTTGGCTCGTTTGCAATACTTTTTCGTGCGAACCAAATACACAATTTTATTTTAAAGATTAGCTGTTTTTTAAGTTGTCTATAATATAACGAAATATTGTTCTAATCTTGTGTTGAATCTATACTAAAATCAAATATCAACTTTATACATTCAAATGCGATTTCCTAAATAAACTAGATTAGCTTATATTGAGATAAATTATTAGAGCAAAAGACTTTTGATTTTTGTACTTGGAGCTTTATAACTCCGATACAAGTAGATCGTTTTCTTGATTCAATTTGATGTCTTGTTGTTGTTTTTGACAACTGAAGTACAAAACGATTTTGTCAAGATATCGTTCTCAAATGCTTTTTTTATTTGATTCAGAAAAACTCAATTTAGCTTGAATTTAACATACTTTCTTGACATAAATGTAGAGAAAACTAGTCTCGTAAGAATCCATAGGTTATTGTACTCGAACAGAACAAAAAAGAGTCTTGTCAAGGGTATATACTTTCATGTTTTTCATAGTTCGTTGCGACCGCGACAGTTCAAAAGCGTCCCAACGAATCAGTTGGCTCTTTGTTAGGTCTTGGTCGAACGTGCTGGGATACCAATATTTCGGTCATTTCAAGAGCATCGATAAATCTATGTGAAGTGGCAATGGATTATCATTAAATTATTGAACTACAGTTTTGTGTGAGTTTCGCGGAGTGCTTCAAAATGAATAATACAATTCATGTTTGGCCTTTCCTGTTTGTGGGTATGTTTTTTTTAAAAATTTTTTTTTAATTCATTTGCTCCGTTGAAAATCTGTCGAGATCTTTATTCGGAGGAGCGTCTTTGCTAATTACGTGAATTACTCGAATAACAACAACAAGCTTTACGAGGTAAACAAGTTCACGGCTTAAAAACAATGTGTCGTGGCAGTGTTTAAAGGTAATTAATTGCCAGTCAATAGTCAATGCCAGGGGCACAATCAAGTTTAAAACGATGTCCATCTCGTGAGTGAGAGGTCACTCTTTAGTATTACTCAAACCACAAAACTACAAATTTCTTTTGAAATAATAATTCGATAAAAAAAAAATTTGCGACTAGGCTTACACTGTATTTTTACTCCTTTATTGGTTCGAAACAGCAGACGGGCTCATGGTCTAATTAGTGATCAGATATCAAACACGAATGTTGTCACTCATCTTCAAGATCTAAGGTAGAAGTCTTAATATCGCTGTGCATTTTTTTTTATCCTACTTAAGCTGATGGTCTAGAGATACCATATCAGCGTAACCTTAACTAGTAGGTGAGCTCACGGGGCTCGAACCTGACGACGTTGCTAACACGAACCCTAGCAAGAGTCGTGCTTCGCAGAATCTACCACCGGATCGGAAACGCGACCC
Organism: Bombyx mandarina; assembly: GCF_030267445.1. Classification (NCBI taxonomy): domain Eukaryota; kingdom Metazoa; phylum Arthropoda; class Insecta; order Lepidoptera; family Bombycidae; genus Bombyx; species Bombyx mandarina. The sequence goes on along the minus strand of NC_143222.1, from coordinate 12,224,669 downwards.
ACTGAGACGATCCGGCGTAAAACTCAGTGGGTTGTGTCTGCGGGTTGATTTACGCACCGAACCTTTTGTAGCAAGCGACGGGTTCGACGTGAACGGTGACCGGTGCTTGAGGTACCTAAAAGCACCGTTAGTGGATCGGGAGATTCCGAAATGACGTGTTTTAGTTGGTTATGTAGTTCCCGGCGGCCACGATGAGAGGATTCTCGTGTCGTGCCGCTTTATCGAAGTGGTGTGCATTTATAATAGCAGTATATTGGGCCATAAATCGGAACAGCTTCGCTGCAGTAATAGGGCAAAATGATAGAGCCCAATAACAAAAGGAACTGTTAAAGATAATTCAAAAACTTGTACGCGCGCTCTCAACTTTAAAAATTGTGGTTGATCTTAGGCTAGAAGAGACAATTTTTTGATTTTTTTATTGTTGCTTATTATTAGGCTAGTGCTAGCAATTTCTCTTAGGTTGAGCCCGTGAGCTCACCTACCCATACGGGCGTAGCTGGGATAGCCGCCTAAACTACCAGTGAACAGGCAGGGAAAAAAAAGAACCCAGAAGAGTTGCCTCACGACTACTATACAATTTCTTTTATATTGCGTTTCTGAGACCAACGAATTTGCTGGAACGAAGGAACTGTTTGCAGTTCCGGTATTAGTACCGTTATCTCTTCACGGATAAGTTAAAGGCTTGTTGCCATCGTTAAAATAGGCAGGTATTTGCCTATTCCTCCTGAAAGTTTCTAGGCAGCTCAATAAAAAAAAAAAATCGCAATCAGTTGTGTTTTGTGACCGGAATGGAAGGATGAATGTGTGAGAATGTAAGGATAACACCACCACCAACACGATTATATTATATTGAACACCAACTGTGTTTGAGACTCGGACTTCATTTCCTTCATCCTTTTTATCATCCCACCTCCCGCCATCGGAGCAGAGTTCATCCATATTATCTGGAACCGCTGTGTTCATTGACAGTGCGTCTCCAAATACCTTTTTTACCACGTACCATCCGGCTTTGGAATGAACTCCCCTCCACGGTGTTTTCCGAGCGCTATGACATGTCCTTCTTCAAACGAGGCTTGCGGAGAGTACTTTATGGTAGGCAGCGGCTTGGCTCTGCCCCTGGCATTGCTGACGTCCATGAGCGACGGTAACCACTTACCATCAGGTGGGCCGTATGCTCGTCTGCCTACAAAGGCAATAAAAAAAAAAAACAAGGTGTCGCGACATACGTCACCAACGTGACGTGGTAACTATCATAAGGTTTTTCGCGACAGGTCTGTTCGCCGGCCAATCACAATGGCTCGATAGCATCGCGAAGACCCTCGGCTACCAGAGCGAGTACCATTACGCTGTGATAAGCGACGCTGGTTCGTCGGGAAGTCGGGTACTCGCTTATAAATTCAGAGTTCCTTTTACAGGTGAGTCGTTTTGTAACGATTGTTGATTTCACGAGGACCTAATACGTTGTTAATACCGCGATCTTATTGACGGTAACCTTAACCATTTGCCTGCCGTGTAGATCACCGGTGTCTTACGTGACGCACTGAAGTTATCACGTCGATTTCTGTTACTAATCGCCTGGATTGGCCTAACTTTGCCTTCTTTCGTTTGTTAATGTCCTCAAGTTAATGTCCTGAATCCTCAAATGCTTCGGGCACATCACTCGTATTGAGGACTCCATTGAGCGGTTGTTGGTGCAAGGGAAAGTCGAGGGCAAAAGATCTCGGCGACGATCTCCAAACGATGCACCGACCTCATAAAATCTGTGACTTACTCCAACATGAATGGTTGCTCTCTATCTGCGAAACACCGTGCCACATGGCGTCGCATCGCGAGAGCATCGGTATCGCAGGATCCGACTGATGCATGACCACGACCACTCTGCCAAGAGCGTACGACTAGGAAGAAGTTTCATTTCTGGTGGTAGGACCTCTTGTGAGTCCGCGCGGGTAGGTACCACCACCCTGCCTATTTCTGCCGTGAAGCAGTAATGCGTTTCGGTTTGAAGGGTGGGTCAGCCGTTGTAATTACACCGAGATCTTAGAACATATCTCAAAGTGGGTGGCGCATTTACGTCGTAGATGTCTATGGGCTCCAGTAACCACTTAACACCAGGTGGGCTATGAGCTCGTCCACCTATCAAAGGAATAAAAAAAAAAAATAGAATGTTTTTTTTTTCTAGTATTCAGTCAAGCCAAGCTAGACTTAGTTCAAGAGCACTTTGAGCAGTCCAAACCTGGACTGTCATCGTTTGCTGATGATCCAGCAAAGGTGAGTGTATGAATAGTCGTGATTGTGAACGTTTTACTGTTAAGAAGAGATCAGACTTTGGGTTGTATAGTAGACCTAAAAGACAAATTTAATTTAAATCTTACGGTGTTAGTAATTAGGGTCGGGTTTAGTTCATTAGTTCAGTAACCGGTCATCGTTCTCGTCGAACCCGTCGCTTGCGATGAAGGGCTCGACGAGTAAATTGACCCTCAGACACAGCCCACTGAGTTTCTCGCCGGATCTTCTCAGTGGGTCGCGTTTCCGATCCCGTGGTAGATTCTGTGAAGCACGGCTCTTGCTGACGGTTTGTGTTAGCGACGTCGTCAGGTTTGAGCCCCATGAGCTCACTTACTAGTTAAGGTTAGGCTGAAATAGCTCTCAGCTTAGGTAGGAAAAAAAAAGGTGCAGTAACTGTTATATGTAATTGTTTTCTTATGCTTTTATTTTTAGGTTATAATGTTTATGACCCATTATTAATGTCTACATTGTTTCCAGGGGGCAGAGACAATAGTGCAATTAATAAAAAAGGCGGAATACTTGATACCGTTAGAGAAGAGGAAATCGACCCCCCTCATAATACGAGCCACGGCCGGCCTGAGGCTGTTGCCCGCGGACCGCGCCGAGCAGCTCCTCGCACACGTCAAGAAGGCCATTTCCGTGTAAGTCAACCTTTTATTTATTGCTTAGATGGGCGGACGAGCTCACAGCCCACCTGGTTTTAAGTGGTTACTGGAGCCCATAGACATCTACAACGTAAATGCGCCACCCACCTTGAGATATGAGTTCTAAGGTCTCATTAAGGTTACAACGGCTGCCCCGCCCTTCAAACCGAAACGCATTACTGCTTCACGACGGAAATAGGCAGGGTGGTTGTACCTACCCGCGCGGACTGATAAGAGGTCCTACCACCTCTGTCTCAATTTTACCACATAACAACGCATGACAGCTTCGCGAACAGCACAGGCTGGTGGTACCTGTCCGCGCAGGCCTCCAGTGATGGCTCCGGATTGATTTTGATTATTCAGTGTTATTCCTTCATCGCGGAAATCTTCGCGTCCAACGTTCAAGAAATTAGTGCTGGTCTGAGGAAGATACTCATTTTCTCAGCGTTCCTCACTAAATTGTTCAAACTGTAGTTGGTTCTAATGCTTATAAAATATCTATGCAATCACGTTTATGATAAGATTTCGTTGAATCGCTCCATATAATAGTTGTTGGCAATTATAGTCTGAGGATAGAAATCGAAGAAAAAAAGACAAATTCGATGATGAAGAATTCGTTCGAATATCATTGTATCCGCTTTCGTTACACCGTAAGCTCGTCTTGTAAGTCGCGGTGCCCCGAGTCGCGTGTCAGCTGCCATGTCAATACTGATATGTGCACGTCAGTACGGATCCTCCCGATCCATTAACGGTGCTTTTAGGAGCCACAAGCATCGGTCACCGTCCACGTCGAACCCGTCGCTTGCGACGAAGGGCTCGGCGAGTGAATTAACCCAGCCATAGACACAGCCCACTGAGATTCTCGCTGGATCTTCTCAGTGGGTCGCGTTTCCGATCCGATGGTAGATTCTGCGAAGCACTATTCATGCTAGGGTCAGTGTTAGCAACATTCCCGGCTTGAGTCCCGCGAGCTCACCGACATGTCAGGGCGAAGCTGAAATCGCCCTGGCTATCAGGCCTAAGGCTAAGGCTATCAGCAAAGGTAAAAAAAAGTGCTGATGTGTATGATTGTGTTTCCAGTCTGGGCTACGATGTTGGTCCGAACAGCGTGGATATCATGGACGGCGCGGACGAGGGCATCTACATATGGTACACGGTCAACTTGCTGCATAGTGAGTATGCGAACACTTTGTATAAATAAATTGTTCTTGGAGGCGAAGATAAAAGTTTGAGAACCGATTGAAAGTGATACTTACTCGAACAGCAATGGACGCGCTGGTTCAATGACCCGACAGTTTCGCGAACTTGTTTTAGATTGCGGGCTAACGAAATATCAGAACTATTTATGTTTCTTTTGTAAATGATATGATCTACAAAATCTACATAATCATTTTTAAGGTGCGGGAAGGGTGACTTAATAGCCGCTGTAATATTTAATAGAATTAAAAAATGTATGTAGAGAGAAGAATATATTGTTTACAAGTATCATATCGTAACATAAAATAAAGAATAAATTTTAATAGTGTTGTGTTAATAACAGTTTTAGTATCTGTGGAAGTGATCAAGTGAAGGCAAATGTGACTTTTTTGGCGGGAACGCGAGGAGTGAAGTTGTGTAATTTGTTTTATTTTGTCTATTTAGTGTTTCTTCAGGTTTAAATGTGTAATAACGGTGGTTTATTAACTGTTTAATATCTGTGAAAGTGCACAAATGTGGGAAAATGAAACAAAGCTGCTGGACGCAACTTCTCGGGATCCTCCACAAAGTCCACAGAAAAAATCTTAGTAAATGACCACCATTTTACTAAGATTATATTTCATCCCATATCATCTCATTTCATTTAATTTCATCCCAGTTGATTAATATCTCAAATTAATCATTTTCATTTCATTTCCCTCCATATTATTATCATTTTTCATAAAAATAAGAATATAAATTAAAATAAGACATGACTTAAAGGTCTTAGTTACCAGGTCATAAAATCACTTTAAAAAAAAAGAAGGCAAATGTAATAAAATTAGCAAGGAATAGTTTGTGGGTACTTGCATAAAGTGATAAATTAAAATCAGTTAATCGTTTCACTTTCATGACTAATTGAATATGCAATTTCGAAAAGGGCACATGTCGCATATTTTGTCAAATACGTTTTTTCATATACATGTAGTTTTGAGGCTTACCTACACCCATTTTATAATAATTCCAGTAATTTTCAATTGCAAATTAACACTAAAATATATCTTAAAAGTTCATATTTTAAATTTTACACCGCCTTAGAAAATAATCAGTTTTTTTCATTTCCTGAACATTTTAGATTGTCAGAGATGTGCCCTTTTCGAAAGTGCATATTCAATTGAATACGAAAGTAGGCTTAAAACACGAGTTGCCGATGGCCGTGAACCGATATGAGTTTATTTAAAACAATAAAACAGAAAAGGTTATTGCTTGTCCAGATCTTATCGAGGGCGAGACGATGGCAGCCCTGGACCTGGGCGGCGGCTCCACGCAGATCACGTTCCAGCTGGCGGAGGGCGAGCGGGCGCGCTACCCGCCGCGCGACCTGCACGTGGTGCCCGCGGGCAGCAACATCACGCTCTACACGCACAGGTCAGTCGCCACGCGCCCCGCTACCCGAACAACGAGCAGGCCCAAATATAGGCGAGGCCTTTTAGGGGCCTCCACTAGCGGAGGGCTCCCACGATAGAGAATTTGGGAAAAAAATCTTTCTAATTCCGACAAGTAAAAACTAGTAAACAACTGTTTTACTTAACGTTAACACTACAATTAAATTTCAGATAATTCTTGTCTCCGATTATTTATGTATGTTTGTTAAATACTAAGAGAATCTACGTGGTTTCACATTTTTTTTAATTTTTTTTATTGCTTAGATGGATGGACGAGCTCACAGCCCACTTGGTGTTAAGTGGTTACTGGAGCCCATAGACATCTACGACGTAAATGCGCCACCCACCTTGAGATATAAGTTCTAATGTCTCAAATATAGTTACAACGGCTGCCCCGCCCTTCAAAACAAATAAATTAATTAATTATTGGAAAACTCGACTGAAAAATTTTTTCATTTTATTTGGAAAATTATTTGGGGCCAGAGGGCCTCCGTTTCTCTGTTGCCCCGAGGCCTCCAGACCTCTAAATCTGGCCCTGCCCACGAGCATTGTATGTCAACCTTTGGAGAGAGACAGACTGAGCCGGGCTTCGTAGCGCGTTGTCTCTGTCGCACTTGAACAACGGCAAACGTCACTTGGGTGGTTATGTCACTCGACCAATAAATAGGTCCGAATTTAATGAGTTAGCAGTCAGCCATTCGTTTGTTGATGTGTCTAGATTATGCGTCCATACCTATCGACGCGTGACTTTAGTTACATTTTAAAGAATCGACTTGAACGCCTTCGATATCGGCAATCGTATCTACTACGTAATTACGTCACTACGTCCATCTTCTAACCTCTTTAATCTAAATTTATTTAGTTTGATACCATCCCGTACCGATACCACCGGGTATTTGTAGCTGCCATGATGCATCGAACCGAATATTAGGTCGGAATATTATTTAGATATGAAATTAAGATAAGACCGATAACAAATCGGTCCTTGACACGAGTGAAAATTTTTAAGTTAATCGGACGTCTTGGAGTCAATGAAAATGGTATGGTTTAACGGTAGGCAGCGACTTGGCACTGCCCCTGGTATTGCCGATGTCCATGACCGACGGCTACCACTCACCATCAGGTATGCTCGTCTGCCAACAGGGGAAATTAACCCATAGACACAGCCCACTGAGTTTCTCGCCGGATCTTCTCAGTGGGTCGCGTTCCCGATCCTGTGGTAGATTCTGCGAAGCACTGCTCTTGCTAGGATCAGTGTTAGCAACAACACGGTTTGAGCCCGTAAGCTCACCTACATGTTACGGTGAAGCTGAAATAGCCTCTCAAGGCTATCAGCATAGGTAGGGAAAAAAGGGGAAATAAAAATTACGTTCAAAGATTCCGTTACATAGATCAATCGATGCAGGTCACGACAGCAAAAGCGTGTTGAAACTGGCTCCATCTGATTTGACCATGGGCTTAACCAAGTGACCGGTATGGCGTGTTCCAGCTACCTGGGTCTGGGGCTGCTGGCGGCTCGCTACGGGGTCCTGCTGCAGGAGGCCGGGGGCAACGACACGGGCGAGTTCAGCTCCGTCTGCGTGGAGCCCATCATCAAGGACGAGCCCTGGGTCTACGCCAACAAGCAGTACCGCGTCAGGTGATTATTAGTGGTTATTACTGGAGGTAGGACCTCTTGTGAGTCCGCACGGGTAGGTACCACCGCCCTGCCTATTTCTGCCGTGAAGCAGTAGTGCGTTTCGGCTTGAAGGGTAAGACAGCAGTTGTAACTATACTGAGACTTTAGAATTTATATGTCAAGGTTGGTAGCGCATTTACGTCGTGGATGTCTATTGGCTCCAGTAAACGCTTAACACCAGATGGGCTGTGAACTCGTCAGCGTATCTAAGCAATGAAAATAAAATAAAAAGGTGAGTGGGTACCGGGGTGGTCCAAGATGCAAGAGGTCTAATACACTACTCGCAACTCAGCTCGTTAGGATCAATGTCTTATATGGCTTTAAAAGACCAATATACATGTTTTCTTTTTTTATTGCTTAGGTGGTTGGACGAGCTCACGGCCCACCTGGTGTTAAGTGGTTACCGGAGCTCATAGACATCTACAACGTCAATGCCGCCACCCACCTAAGGTCTCAGTATAGTTACAACGGCTGCAACGGCTTTCAAACCGAAACGCATTATTGCTTCACAGCAGAAATAGGCGGGCGGTGGTACCTACCCTATTCACCGATAATAATGTCTGTATGGCAATTTGAAAAAAAAACTTTTCAAATATTATTTCAATTTAAAATTGAAACAAGCGCTTTTTGCAAATAACAAATTAAATAGCTCTATCTACTGAAATATTGGAATAATCCATTGTTAGACCAGTAGTAAGAGTTTTGTGTTACATTGCGCGCTGAGTCTATGGTCACTAAATTGTTAGATAAAAATTTTGATTTGCTAGACATAGTTGTTTCTCTTTAATATTGTTGCATTATTAATACAACCGCGTACCGGAAGACGTAGCGCGGGTAGGCTTTCCACAAGGTGGCCGACGACCTACTGAGGCTCGCGGGGATCTGCTGTCCGCACGGGTAGGTACCACCGCCCCGCCTATTTCTGCCGTGAAGCAGTAATGCGTTTCGGTTTGAAGGGTAGGGCAGCCGTTGTAACTTACTTGAGACCTTAGAACTTATATCTCAAGGTGGGTGGCGCATTTACGTTGTAGATGTCTATGGGCTCCAGTAACCATTTAACACTAGGTGGGATGTGAGCTCGTCCACCCATCTCAGCAATAAAAAAAAAAAATGTTTCGATGTTGTGTTTACAACGGAGGCAACGTGAAGAAGGGTTAGAATAAGGTTTTGTTGTATCGTTCATTACAGCGGAGCGCCCCGCAAGCCGGGCACGAAGCGCAAGGCGGCGTTCGAGGCGTGCCTGGAGGCGGTGAAGCAGTACCTGGACGGCGCGCTGGGCGGCGGCGGCGCGCCGGGCCCGCGCGGCAGCCTGGCCGCCATGAGCTTCTTCTACGACGTCGCCGCCGACGCCGGGATCATTGGTAATTCAGGATGTGATGTCATAAGACGCGCCTAGCGTTTTCAGCTGCGTTGAATTTGCGATTCACAAAATAATGACTCATAATAACGGCCGTCTGGTGTAGTGGTAAGTGACATGGTCACTACACAAGGGGGTCGCGGGTTCGAATCCCGCCAAGGGAAGATATTTGTATGATAAATATAAATGTCTTTTCCAGGGTTATGGATGTATATTAAATATGTGTATGTGTATAATAAAATATCTTACATTTATTTCCGTTATCTGGTACCTGTAACACAAGTTCTTTACGAACTTATCACGGGACCAGTTAACGTGGCGTGATTGTTAGTAAATATTTATTTATTTAAAAAAAAAATGCATTTTACCGCGATGAAAAGTTAGTTCTTTTACTCTTCTACACATACGAGATTTCATCTCAGTCGTATTTGCCACAGCAGACGCTCCCAGCGCTGGCCGGATCAAAATGTCCAAGCCACCAGGTGTGTACGAAATTTCATCCAAAAAAAATATGTTATTGCCTTATATGGTGAGCTCATGGACATCGGCAATGCCAGGAGCACAGGCCGCTGCCTACCGTTTAGTACTCTTCACAAGCCTCGTTTGAAGAAGTACATGTCAGTTTGCGTGGTGGAGTGTGTAAGTGAGCCCCCGGTCGGCTGCAGACGTGGCGCGCGGCGGCACGGGCAGCGTGGCGCAGTACTCGCGCGCGGCGCAGCGGGCGTGCTCGGCGCACAACGTGGAGCAGCCCTGGGCGTGCCTGGACCTGGTGTACGTGCTGGCGCTGCTGCACCACGCCTACAAGGTGCCGACCGAACAGCCAGTATATGTACGTATACACATTATATAGCTCCCGTCTATTTATTATTTTTCCTACCTATGCTGATAGATTCACGTTTATAAAAATGTTAAAGGGCATTCATTCATTCATTCATTCATTCCTTCATTCATCCTCCAAGCTAGTAATAGGTTAGTAGTGTAATTGTTTAACTGTATATTGTGTTTTTTTTTTATTGCTTATGTGGGTGGACGAGCTCACAGCCCACCTGGTGTTAAGTGGTTACTGGAGCCCATAGACATCTACAACGTAAATGCGCCACCCGCTTTGAAATATAAGCTATAAGGTCTCAAGTATAGTTACAGCGACTACCCCGCCCTTCAAACCGAAACGCATTACTGCTTCACGGCAGAAATAGGCAGGGTGGTGGTACCTACCCGCGCGGACTCTCAACAGGTCCTCACCAGTAAATTCAAAATAATTTTAATAGAGATTTTCTATATTAATTTAGTGCGATTGCCCTCCTTAATTATCAAATTGCCCCCTTGGGGGCGTGGGCCTATGTTGGGAAACACCGGTCTAAAGTATTTTAATGAAAACTATTTTTTTTATTTTTGTTCGCAGCTGTTCAAGAAAGTGAATGGTCACGAAGTATCCTGGGCCCTCGGCTTGGCGTACTCCACGGTGATGAACAGAATAACTACAAAATAACTTAGATATATATACATGGTCACTGGGCAAATAGGGATTAACACCAAAACAGTACATGTTTAGTATGAAAAGGTTAATTAAAAAAAAAACTCAGGAATCGGCTCGAGTTTAAAGGCCAAATTATGCTATTGTAATAAATAAAGTTCATGATAAAATTAAAACCATGTAATATTTAGTTTTAAAAAAATTCAAAGTGTTAATACTGAACATTTACTATCTTGATATTAGCCCGAACGATTAGCACGATTTAATATTTGAATATTACAAAGAAATAATTTAAATTTTTGACGCCGCTGTCATTTATGTAGAGTCGAGATTTTAATATTGTGACGTCAGAGTCAGCTGTTGTCTATTGCCATTCCCATGGCTGTCGGTCTGGGGTCAATGACCCCTTCCCTGTGTGGAGCGTCGACCCGCCTAGTTAATCTTAATTAAAGTCGTGGCTTCGTAATCTATATATGCTACGGTAGACAAAATATCCATTCTGAATAAGATTTGCACACAATCCTTTATTTTGGAACTCGGACATCTTAATAGAAGGAATTTATTTATAGGACATACAGTTTCGAAGTTCTTGTGACGAGCAAGTGGTTTGTTCGGCTTAAAGATATAAATAATATGACACTCATAAATTGTACTTTCAGTATTCTGATTATATGAGATGTTATATGAAGTCTATGGTTATGCAAATCTGTAATTAGTTAATTTTAAATTTTGACAAACATCACAATAATTTATACACATAGTTTATAACAGTTTATCTCGGATTCAAATTTTCGAACGCAAATCGAAATGGAAATGGTGACGTCATTTGTGGTCAAAAAAGATGGACTTGTCAAGAAATAAGTAAATGTATCATTCATTACATTTGATTTATGGATATAATATATTAGATTGACAATTTTTTATGTTTATTTTTTCGATTCTTATCACAAGGGTCGTCACAGTTCCTTATTGTTTAGTCATTAACGGTCTAATTAGAAGTGATTCCTCCAGGTGGGTAGCGGCTACGTCTCTCGTGTGCTTAGTGCGAGTTTCTTAACGTTCTCGATAGCGTAAAAGTTAACTCAGATTTGTATGGAGTTGGAACGTTTGCCTACGTTTGCCACTAGAGGCGCTGTTCCAACTGCATACAAATTCGAGTTAACTTTTACGCTATCGAGAACGTTAAAGAACTCGCACTAAGCACACTGATCTCCAGTAATCATTTTAAGGTCTCCTTTTATCTGAAACCACCGCCGCCAGATATGAAAGGTTTCTCATTAATCGACCGTGCTTAGAATTATTTGAATGGATGAAAAATTATTGTTTATTTGTTGAAAAACACTAAATTCTGTCAAACTTCGCTTTATTTCGACATTTCAACTAGCTTTGAAAGAAACAAAGTTTTTTTTTACCAGTAAGAAGGGTAGTTTTATAAAAACGTATTCTATTGAAACAGGTGACGGGTTGTTTTTTGTTTTTTTTTGTTTTGTTTTTCTATTCTTAATTATATGAAGTGTTTGAAAATTGGGCAGTGATTTAAGGTAACTTATTATTATGTACTAATACGTTTGTATAGGCGAAAATAAATTTAATAATCTTAATATTATATAGGTAATGTTTTATGTGAAGTTAACTCGATTTATTCAGACAGATCTAACAGGTCCTTTAGCCGAATCTTAAAAATGAATTGTCATAATATCTACTTAATTATTATTTATTAAAATTGATAAATCTCGATATTAGAAGGAAATTGAACAATTCGAATTGTAATTGTTTCAAATGTATTGCAAGATTTTAAATGCGATCGTATTACAAAATTGACACATCATTAATAAATGATACACCCAGTAAGTGTTGAGGCAATAGTGTTGAGGTCGAGGTCCCGAGAGAAAGAGAAAGAAACCATACATATTAAAGTTATTTTTGCTAAAAACGCATAGTGTACTTTATCGCCTCCGATGACGTCATCGGGGCAGAGTGAGTTACAAGACATTTGATTGATTGATGTTGATTTTTGTGATCGCTGTGACTTATATATCCGTATGCAAAGGTTGTTTATATAATAATTATTATTTTTATACATTACGTATATAATGTGTTCGATTATGTAGATTTACAATTTTTATTGTATTGACGAAATGAAATGGTTTCGATTATTTTTTACAATCGATAATTTTTTTGTATTTTTTTTTTTAAATGAATTATGCATAATACAATTTGTAATGTAATTTATATTTGACACTCGATACAGTATATCGCACAATAAAACTTTTAATTGTGGTTGCTTTTTATTTATTCAATATTAACGTTCATTGTTGTGGAAATTAATTGCGGGACGTAGTCGACTGTCGGAGGCCATAATCATCACGACGTATAAGGGTCCGTTCACACGGACCAGCTCGGGGAGAAGAGCAGATTTTTATGACGTTGGAAACAGAGTTTTGACTAATTGTAGTAAAGTTTATTTTTGCTTGTGCACTTTTTTGTTATTAATGTGAAATATTATGAGCCGACTGACTCAGATTGCGCGCTTTTTAAGGTTCCCCGCGCACTAGGCAGCCTGGCTGCGGCAAACGAAATGTTTGAGAAGCCAGTTATAGAGACCAATCAACGCCCATTTATGATCCTTTCGTCGAGCGATTTGGACGTTATCTCGTAAAAAACGCTAAGCCAAGACACTGGATTCATCCTCTTTTTCTAGAACGGCACTCAAAAAGGCTTAATCTATAACTCTTTTAAAGATGCTCATACATACTCAGACCGGTTTTTTTAAATACAAGAGATTGTACAAGCATACTGTGTTATATAGCTCACATTTGGCAAAACGAATATGCATTGGCTGCTACAAGTGCGCGGGGACTGACAGTAGCCACATACATTCGCCAACACACGCTCCGGCCGCGTACAGTCAATGGAGTGTCGTGCAACTGGCGCGTTGTATCGGCTGCCGCAGCCAAGAGTTCCGGGCTGCTTATATGCGAGGGCTCCCATACAACGCCATATATTCGTCTAGCTGCCGCAGCCTGGTACCGGTCATCGTTCTCGTCGAACCCGTCGCTTGCGACGAAGGGCTCTACGAGTAAATTAACCCTCAGACACAGCCCACTGAGTTTCTCGCCGGGTCTTCTCAGTGGGTCGCGTTTCCGATCCGGTGGTAGATTCTGGGAAGCACGGCTCTTGCTAGGGCCAGTGTTAGCACCACTCCGGCTTGGAACCCGTGAGCTCACTTACATGTTAGGGCGAAGCTGATATAGCCTCTCAAGGCTATCAGCATACGTAGGAACAAAGAAAAAATAATGAATTGCGGGTAACCACAAACTGTGCTTAGTGCGAGTTTTTTAACGCTCTCGATAGCGTAAAGGTTAACCCTATTGATGTGCCTTTGGAAAACATACAGCATTGTATTATGAAGAAGCAGTGTGTACTTAGCTTAGATTCCTTGTCTATGTCCAACCATAGACCGTCAATTTAGTTCCATCTTTAGCCGCTAGGTGCTGCCAGCAAGTATAAAGGGAGCGCAGCCATCTTTGATCTTCATAGCGTTGTGTACTTTCGTACTGTGAAGTCGCAAGTCCACAAATATTTATTCGACTTCTTATTAATTGCAAAAAATATTTATTTTGTGTTTCTATGAGTGTTATTTTGCAATCATTACGAGTATTATTTACCAATCCTATCATCGGACGCCATGAATCACGCGTCATCTGTTGGAGGTGATGTTGAGTCAAGCTCCATAATTTCCGAGAGGGAAGATGTCCAGGCGAGACGCGATGGAGACGCCTCGCGTTCGAACAGCTCGTCAAGCGAAAAAGAACAAAAGGAGTCTCTGCGTAAGAAACGACGAGATTCAAAGGTAACGGTCGATCTTCGAATCGGCTCGTTATCCCACCAGGTCAGTGACGTTGTAAATCTAATAATGCATCAACTGTGTGTAACAATTGAATGTAACGAAAAATGTTGTAAACAAATTGATCTCGTCAATACGGAAATTTTGACAAAAACACAACAGATTTAAACTAATAAGCTTTGTAACATAATTACTGAAAACTTTGACAAATCGTCTCCGTCGTACAAGTTACCCGTAAAAAGCGTTTTAAATTGTATGCGGAAAAAAGGGCCGTATGTATAGAAATAACACGTCAAAGTTTAATTTCCGTGGTCTCTAACAAAGTATCCTGTTGCCAACGCACCACTCATTGAGGAATTTTTGTTTGATAATAGTAAATTGAAATCTATTCAGTCCCTCGGAGGGCTACAATCCTATTTGTCACGATCTCGTACAAAAGGTAAGCCAAACATTATAAACAATCATAGTCTGTAACATCTGGCACAATCCAGAGGGGGGCAATTGAAGACACCGACGGGAGGCACTGAGTGCCACCAAAATTGTAATAATTTGTAAACCATGTATGGTTACCAAATACCGTAAAAAAAAAAAAACAAAAAAAAAAAAAAAAAAACAAAAAAAAAAAAAAACTACCTTTTTTCTGCGGAAGAAAAGCGACGGATCAATGCGTCCAATTTTGGATCTTCGAGAGTTGAACAAGGTCGTAAAGATAAAACACCTAACTGTTTTCGGACACCTAGGTACCAAACTTTCTCCACCCAGGGGACTGGATGATAGAATTGAACATTTCTCAGGAATATTTTTCTAGTATCACTCGCAAAATTTCGTCGATACTTCTTGAGGATCAGTACCAAGATACCAGTATCAGTACCTCCAGGAAGGAATCGGTACCTTCTTATGAGTTAGTATGAAATGACATGCCTACCCTTCGGTCTGGCTTCAGAGCCACACCTTTTTGCTTCTATAACATGCGGGTCGCAGAGACCTTGCGTGCAAAGGGAACTCGAGTGCTAGTGTCTACTAGACGACTTCCTTTTTGGTCGACCAAGACAAATCCAAGTTGAAACTTCAGGCTGCAGAAGCTGTGAAGCTTTTGGATTAACCTTTTTTGCTTCCATAACATGCTGGGTCGCAGAGACCTTGCGTGCAAAAGGAACTCGAGTGCTAGTCTACCTAGACGACTTCCTTTTGGTCGACCAAAACAAATCCAAGTTGAAACTTCAGGCTGCAGAAGCTGTGAAGGTTTTGGATTATCTGGGCTGGCATGTCAATTTCCATTATATAGGGTGCTCGGTCGCTCGGTCGCTCGGTCGCGGAGATATTGCGTGCAAAGTCGAGTGCTAGCTTACCTACACGACTTAATCTCGTTTCACCAAGACAAATAAACGTTTTTGTTCCCATAGCATGCTCGGTCGCGGAGACCTTGCGTACATAGGGAAGTCAAATGTTAACGTACCTACGCGACTTTCTCTTGGTCCTTGAAGACAAATACACCTTTTTTGCTTGCATAGCATGCTCGGTCGCGGAAACATTGCGTGCAAAGGGATGTTGAGTGTTATCCCACCTACGCAAATCCCACCAGGTCCATCAAAAGAAGTCCAAGTTGAGTCTTCAGGCCACATAAGCTGTAAAGCTCTTGGATTATTTGGGCTGCCAAGTCAGCCTTACAAAAAATCAATTAGTACACTGGTTCAAGAGATGACATGTCTAGGGATTCGATGGAAAATTGCGAGAAACGAAGTGGCCACTCAACAACATCCTAGCTCAAACTCTGACGGAATTACATCAATCTATGCTAACTTGCAAATTTTCTTGCGAAGTTTCAAGAAAAGGGGTAAAAAACAGGCCATCCTGCATGTGTTAACAATTAAATGCAGTGCTGACGCGAAGCCACATGTTAGACATTGCCGATACACAAAACCAACCATTTCCTGGCAACGGAAGCTTCGGACATGGGTAGGGGTTACAATTAGACAAAATATTAACGTCCTGTCTATGGTCAGCTCAACAACAGAAACGGCTCACCCACAAAAGAGCTATTTGCAATGGTAGTGACAATCAAAATGAATCTGAAAGTATTTCACTAACGTTGACCTTTCGATTTTTAAACCTAAGCGATAAGTTCAAGATAACTGTCAGCTTATCTCTCGGGGAGATACAACATCATAGCCGACAGGCTATCACGAGGAAATCAACCTGCGAAATGGCACTTTTTACCACAAGTGACCACAAAAGTTTTTCGAAAGTGGAGTCATCCGGATATAAACCCATTCGCCGACCAAGATTGGATACCTTCAGCAGACCGTAGAGGATGCAACTAGCATGGAGAATTCCTCCTCTCAACCTTCTCCCCAAAGTACTGACTCACTTCAACAGTATCTAGGGAACCTACCTGGTAGTGTTCCCAGACTGAGCGAAAGCATTTGGGTTTCCAAGCCCTCAGATCCCGAACGCTAGATAACTCGCACGAAATCCAAAACCTGCCCCCTCCACAGGTTAAACATTAACCCTGAAAGCTTAGAAAGGGGGGGGGGGAGGTTGTACAAATAATGACTGGTCTAAACAGGAGAAGATTTGTTGAAAATTAGCTGGTGTCAATCCACTTTGTCAGCATACTTACCAGCAACTAGAAGATGGTGCATATGGTGCTACAGTTTTAAAATTGATCCTAAGTCTGCAGATGTTGCCAAATTCTTTCTTCTTTTCCAAAAAGAAAATTTTGCCTATAAAACAATCCTTCTGCATCATAAAGCAGCGCTGTCGACTTTCTGTGGGCGAAATACATGTAGGACAGCAAACATTCTCAAGCTCTCTAATAAAAATTGCTATTTTAAAAAAGCCATCGGAATAGCTAAACAAAATTCAACTACTTATTACAATTTTACTAAGTGTAGTCCCATTCACATGAGATCCGAGAATAGTTCTAAACTGGTTTTCTTCAAACCCAGCCACCACATCACGCCTCAATGTAGCTTGAAGGACACCAACAACCATGTTGCTGGCTACGGGACGCAGAGTTAATGACCTTACTTTGCTCAACATTTCTAAAGACAGTTTCTTTGATAACAGAGAAAAACATCTTTCTGATACCAGTCTTTGGGTCTAAAATTGAAATCCATTTTCGTCAATAATCTGCATAAGTGCTTTCTAAACATGAAACTAAAGACATGCCCGGTAAGATTCGTAAGGACTTTTTTCTAACTATGTGTGTTGTCACAAAAACGGCATCCCGTACTGTAATTGGAAACTGGTCTTCGTTCAACCTTACGAGGTAATGGCATCAACGCATCTCTAAGAAGTGGTAGATCAGCAGTAGCCTCTGAGATGGATTGATAATGAACCAATGGACGAAATACTTTCTAGAGGCAATTGCAAATCATCCAAACGTTTACAATAATTATTGCCGAATAATAGAGCTTCGTAAAGATCCTCACGATTCTTTTTTTCAACACATTTACTTCTACATGATGTATATACATCATTTATACAATTTATACATTTTCTTGTATATACAAGATAAAATGTTTATTACAAACTTATAAATATTTTTTAATTATTGAATTAACGTGGAAGTTAACAACTGTTTTTTCGATTTAATAATTATATAAATTATGAACATTATCATTGCGCTTCATAATTTTATTATGGCTTTACCTATTTCATCATAGCGTTGTGCTTAATAATTTCACCAGCAGATAACAAACACGTCTTCATAATACAATGCTGTATGTTTTCCAAAGGCACATCAATATTACGGTTTTACATAACAATAAAACCGATATTATGTGCCGAGAAGGAAAACATACAGCATTGCAGGAAGTTCTTCCTGGTGAAGACTATGAAGATCAAAGATGGCTGCGCTCCCTTTATACTTGCTGGCAGCACCTAGCGGCTAAAGATGGAACTAAATTGACGGTCTATGGTTGGACATAGACAAGGAATCTAAGCTAAGTACACACTGCTTCTTCATAATACAATGCTGTATGTTTTCCTTCTCGGCACATAATATCGGTTTTATTGTTATGTAAAACCGTAATATTTTGTACGCAGTTGGAACGGCGCCCCTAGCGGCAAACGTAGGAAAACGATCCCATTCCATACAAATATGAGTTAACTTTTACGCTATCGAGAATGTTAAAAAACTCGCACTGACCACACTGAGCCCCACAGTACCACACCGGCTGGTAGCTGTCTGGCTACATCGCTTCGGTGATCACCTATTACTATAACGATATGTGGACTCGCAGTTTATCACACACGGAGATAGCGACGCTGTTTCATCGAAATCAATGGCTGCTACAAACTGCAGCGATCAAATGAGAGCTTTTTAATACGCTTTTATTAGCTTCAGACGTTGTTTGATAGCTCAGTAAAATAAAGGTTATTGTTCTTGAGGTTTTATTGTAAGGTGGACTGTATATCTATACTAATATTATAAAGAGGAAAGATTTGTTTGTTTGTTTGTTTCGAATAGGCTCCGAAACTACTGGACCGATTTGAAAAATTCTTTTTCCATTAGAAGCCGACATTGTCCCTGATGAACATAGGCTACTTTTTTAATTTTTTTTTAAATTATTTTTTTTTGGTTTCATGTGTGTTTTAATTTTTCCGAAGCGAAGCGAGGGCGGGTCGCTAGTAAAGTATAATTCAATATCAGCCGCGAGTCGCGCGTGCGCTTCTATATCGTTCCAGTTGTGTTCTGTGTCACTGTCTGTGTTCGGTCCTCGCCGCTCGAGGCGTCGATGCCGTGGTGGTGGTTGAACCCCCCCGCAAACCTCGTAGTCCCTGCTTGTACGTGAAGTACTGGCGCGGACAGACGTATGTATGTTTGTAACGGAATCTTTGAACATGATTTTGACCCCCTTCAAAACGTCCGATTAACTCGAAACTTGGTATACTTATTACGTAGTAAATATAGATTTACTAAAATTCAAAAAAACTAATATTATTTTTCATAATTTATTAAGAATCATTCATCAAATTACATCGAATTGCTATATTACGATAGCGAGTCGGTCGCTCAGTCTCGTACTAAGAATTTAATAGTACTTAATTTCATTCCAGATAACATCTTACCTACGAACGACAACCTCATTTTGAGTTAGTGAAAGCAACGTTAGCTTCCAACTATATCCAATTTGTTTTTCGGAATTAATTTTGTTGGCTAAACGTTTATAAGTCTGTGTGCTTAGTGCGAGTTTTTTAACATTCTCGATAACGTAAAAGTTAACTGAAGTTTGTATGGAGTTGGAATGTTTGCGTACGTTTACCGCTAGGGGCGCTGCTCCAACTCCATACTTTCAATTAGCTTTTACGCTGTCGAGAACGTTAAAAAACTCGCACTAAGCACACTGTAATAGGTTTGGTTAATGAATACATTAAGACATTTACCGGTCTTACAATCTTTACGTGACAAAGAACCGGTAATTGAATCATTTAAATACATAATTATTTAATTTTTAATTCGAAAGCTGTCATTTTTGTTTAGCGGTAGCCTGGCTGTGGTCATCAGAAAATGAACTAATACGTGTTGTATTAGATAACCATAATTTACCAAAAAAAATATTGTAAATAGGTGTTTAATAACAATTAACAGCTTTCTTAGTAAATCAACTTATATTACATTAAAAATATAAGACAATCTTACTCACGCTTCCTTTCACTAACTCAAATCTAAACCAGAAAAATGTCTAAGGAACTAACATGTACTGATCTTAACAGCTAATATAAATGTTGGAATGAGATATACTTAGCAGTGCAGTCAATATCATGTTACTTTACCTTTAGTACATACTTATAAGTATTGCAACAAATATATTTTACTTAAACACAACCTAACAGCGGTCATGTTATGACAATTTAAAAGTACTTGAACAAGAAACTTTATGTTTTGATATTAATACATGTGAAATAATAAAACTTTCCTCATAAATATAAAAACTTATTTGCTGTTTTCAAATTGCAACAAAATTAAAAAACAAAGACTAGATAATGCTTGTAAGGTATTTCATCTGTTCCCTCAATATACTAGGGCTTAGGTACTGTATTGGGTTAAATCAGGTATTTCCCGTCCGGGCGTAACTTTTAAGCTATCAGCGAATAGGTAGAATACAAAATCAGGTATTCAATGCGACCTTCTGAGTCATAGGGCCTATTTTTGCGTAGGTACTAAGGCGAACCCATTTTATATAACATTATTCGTTTATTAGCAATAGTTGACATAAATATTTCTCGTAGTTGCCAAAATAATTCTTACTATTCACTACGATAGTGTTGCTAGAATCGTGTCAAGCGAGAGCTCTTATTAATTTGTAAAATAACATTGAGTATTGGCTGCCGTTAACGTTTAGAATGCTATTTTATAATAACGTTTAAATGTTATAATAACAATGCTAATTATGTTTAAGTAAACAAGAACTAATCTTATAGAGTTTGCTAGGAAAAGTATTTGTGTAAAATAACGTGTCTTGCTCAGCTTATTGAAAAATGAAATGATCTCTCAAATTCAAAATTCGTTTTTGATTATTAATGATTGTGTTTTATTTTTAGAAATATCAAACTATAGCAAAGAAAATACAATGCTAAGAGATTATTTCGTTCTTATTCGTATTACTGTTATCACCGTTTGTCGTGGAAAAACTAAAAGATTTAATTATTTTAAAAGTTTCGGAATGCAAAAATAGCATAAGTAACACAAACGAGATGATATTATGATCCAATCATCTCGTTTTTACCAACGTACCGCCTGCGATCCGTTCCTAATAGTCGTTTAAATATCATATGACACATTATTTTAAACAAATCACTGCAATAGTAAAAAATGTATGTATGTAGGTTTGATGTAGTTTTTGATGGTGAAGTGAAATCTTTGGTATGTCGTAGGTGAGTTATCGATTACATATGGCTAATTACTATCACGTGTTGTACAGAATCCGGTAAAAGAAAATGATCGAGAGATTACTTAAAAGATTAAGAAAGCGAATCTTTTGGTTTTTTTTCTTTGTCAGCTTCTCCACGTTGGTTTTTCAGCGACAGGAGGTTTTAGTCAGTTCGACTCTGATATACCCCGCCCAGTATCCCCAGAAAAGGGCAGAAGTCCGGCGATTTCCTCCTGACCAAAAAAAAAAAGCTTCTCCACGTCGGTCCGGTCTGATTCGGACGTGTACCCACTAGAAGATAGTTTTCACATGCATTTTTAATTACACACAACAAATACGTCGGAATTTTCACTAAGAATTCTTCCTTTCCTTATACTCTCTTTATAAATAGCTAAAAAAACTTGCAAGATTTGCGTGAGATTATACATTGCGTGTTCTCATTTTTGTATGATTTTAGTTTTCTTTATGACTGAGGGATGACTAATGGCTCAGAGGCTTTTCCAAGTTTTTAGTGTGTTTTACTGTAATCTATTGTTATAAAAAATTAACTTCGTTAGGAGCATTGCTTAAGCTTTACTCAGCCATTCATCCGACTCTGGTAAGTTAGTACAAGTACTTAACGAACTTAATTAACGAATGTTATATGACGTAAACTGCTCGGTTTCAAGAAATCGATGTCTTTCATACGATTAGTAAGTACTATATAGGCACAACGGAGCGCGATTAGGTTTCGCTCGTAAGTAAATTAACAAAAATACAACGATTTCAGTTTATATTTAAATATGGTTGATATAGAATGTTGTTTTTAAAGATAATATTCAATAATTTTTTTTATATTCACATATAAAAATTTTATTTCGCGTAGAGTACTCGCGTTATTGACCAAAGTTTCTAGAGCATTCCAATCAAGACAATACCCTTAAACTGAAGTACTAAGCTACTAATTTCAATAAATACCCGACCAGGAAAAAATACCGGACTCTGTACTGCATGTTTACATAGGATATTCCATTGATTATTTTAATATAACGTTTAATTTATAAATAATGTATTTCCAAAAGTGATTTTCAGCTCAGTATTAGGTAAGCGGGTTTAAGTTAATTGAATAGTTTGCAGGTAACTTACAGTCTTAGAAGTCTTAGCCTGGTTTTAACTCTATTGATACTCGGGCGTATAGCCAGCATAGGTACTGTATGCGCGCGAGTTCATGTCCATCCTGAGGAATGCGGTAGTGCTGTGACCTATTGAATTATGGTAATGTCGATAATAACTACCGATTTAGTCATCAGCTGTCAATTTGGTTTAATTTAACTTAAGGTAATTTTGCAATTTATGAAATAAAATAAATGTGATAAGTAATTACTTGTTTATTTCTAATAGAGAAAAATATTCTTTAAATTCCAATTCAATCACTATCGAATGAAAAGACAACCGACAGATCAGAGTCGGAATCAGTATGTATATTTTTTCAGTAGGTTTTTTTCTATCTGAACTTGTTGGAAGCGGAGTAGTCATGGTTAAATAACACAATAGCGTTAGCTTAAATTATGATATCGATAAGCTCGCGTCACAACCGTCAGATGTCAGACGAATGCGGGGAGGCGGGCGAAGGTGGGGCGAGCTGCCCCCGCGCTCTGGCCCCGATGGACATGAACTCGCGCGCATACAGTAAGTACCATTACTCTACCTATTACTACCGCAAAACAGTATAGCATTCTTGGTCGAATTCAGACTTTGACCACATGATTTCGCTTATTCCCATTACCAGCGCTGAACTTACAA
Organism: Bombyx mandarina; assembly: GCF_030267445.1. NCBI lineage: Eukaryota > Metazoa > Arthropoda > Insecta > Lepidoptera > Bombycidae > Bombyx > Bombyx mandarina. The sequence continues at coordinate 12,202,102 of NC_143222.1, read as the reverse complement.
TGTTGTATTATTGTTGGTAAAGTACTGAAAATTCACTCTTTGAAAATTCACTCATTTTATATCTGTATCAATACAGATATAAAATACAAGTTAACATTACTATATATAGGTTTTAAATTAGCAGAAATGTTCAATTCAATTTGTGCGCTAAGATAATGTATTTTACGACTACAATTTACTGGTGTCGGAGATATTTTAACTTTGTAATATTAAAATCATAAAATAATGTAATATAATAGAGAGAGGGGTCGCGTTATTTTGATTTTTATTAAGACTGTCAATCCACGGTTTGCATTTTACGGGAGCATAACGGATTGTCACATCTGGTGGTTACTAGAGCCCATAGACATCTACAACGTAAATGCGTCACCCACCTTCAGATATAAGTTCTAAGGTCTCAAGTACGCAATAACTTTCAACCGAGACGAAATGGTATGCAGTAATAATTTACCATTTCGAGTTCAGTGTGAGTCCATCCAGTCTAGCTACCTCCGACCGTGGCTGGCCAACCCGTAATTCTCTCTAATTAATACTAAAAATCATCGAATCTGAAAATTGTAAAGTCTGTATTATTTTGCTACATATAGATAACGATAAAATATGAATTTTAATTCTCGTGTTAGCCACACCACAAAATTAGATTTATAAGAACTAGATGAAGATGCTGACATGAAATTAATAAGATGCGCTGGTGAAAAACAATGTTACCAACTTTAAAACAGATGAAGTAATACAAATATTTGAATTAAGGAACACTATAAGATTTTAGTATAAAAAATGAATTCTAATTTCGAAACAGTTTTAAGGTTCAGATAGTTTTAAGGTAAACTCTAAAGTACACAGTTTATGGTCTCATCTCTGCTGTTGTTCTTCATCTTTCTCTCTTGATGACAACAATTACATTTCGTTTACAGCTTCTTGTACCAGAAAAGGTAATGCTCTCCGTCTTCCACCAGCAGATCGTCAACACCTGGAGGAGATTTATCGTTTATTCAATTAGTGGCAATAACTTGACACCTAAAGTTCAAATTTCGGTCAATGATAATGCTGATGATTTTAGGAGTTGTGGGTAAAAGCGTCTGAATAGTTTGTACACAAAGTCTGAATCTCGAGGCTCACCACTGCCTGTTGTTAAGGCAGGCCCACCTGTTGTTAAGTAGTTACCGGAGCCCATAAACATCAACAATGTAAATGCCGAAACCCACCTTGAGACATGGGTTCTTCTTTTTCTCTACCTTGTTCCACTAGGTGGGGTCGGCATAGCTAATTTTTCACTTCCATTCTCTTCTATCAGCCGTCATCACTCCTCTCTCTCTCTCTCATATCGTCATTCACACACTCCATCCCTGTCTTCTTCTGAGAACTGTTTTTTTTTAATTATTGGTTAGGTGGGTGTACGAACTCACAGATCACCTGGTGTTAAGTGGTTACTGGAGCCCATAGACATCTACAACCGTAAATGCGCCAACCACCTTGCGATATAAGTTCTAAGGTCTCAGTATAGTTACAACGGCTAAATCGTTATAACTGTTATAATTTTCTATTATACTAACCAACAGGAGCGACCAGTTGGTTTCCGGGGGGGCTGGTGGGGTCCGGGGTCTCGGGGAGACGGTACAGCAGCCAGTAGTGGTAGCCCATTGGCTCCTCCTTGTGCCCGGCTAGAGTGTGCACGTAGTGACCGTTCGGCCATTCGCTGGCTTCGAACTTGAATTTCGGGTTCTGTTCAGCGGCCATTTGCATCACGCGGTAGAAGGACACGTTCCTGAGGACGAGAAGCACTCATTAACCTTAAAAATCGTGACCTTAATTATTGCAAGCACAGAATGGTGGGACCATAAACTAGAGATGAAACGGATAGTGGTTTGGCCGGATACCGGATACCGGATATTCGGCAAGCTGCAAGGCCGGAGCGCCAGATATTCGGCCCTTTCGGAAATATTCGTGCGCGTTCGGGTGTTGTCGCACGTGAGCGGAGATCGCGACGACTCGGTACGACGACGATTTGGTATTCATTCACCACAATTTGCCACTTGTTAATTTTGAGTATTAAACAAACTAATTAATCAAACAATCACATTTGACGTGCGATTATAAAAATAAAAGTTGTCAAAAAACCTATTGTGGTATTATTTGCCTTTTGTATAAACATGAGATTTTCTTAAATTTTACTATACGAAATCCGGCCGGATACTGGTTTACTATCCGGTATCCGGCCAGATAGTGAAAACATGGCCGGATATCGGATAGTTACCGGATATCCGTTTCATCTCTACTATAAACAATCATTGCGATCTATTGTTACTACATCAGGGTACTGAATATTTGTCCAGCCCTTTCCACCTCGATTTTGCTACCTCAGGGCAGTGTCCTTAGTGCGAGTTTTTAACTTTCTCGATAGCGTAAAACTTAACTCAAATTTATATGGAGTTGGAACGTTTGCTTACGTTTGCCGCTAAGGAGGCTGTTCCAACTACATACAATAGTTAACTTTTACGCTATCGAGAACGTTAAAAAACTCGCACTAAGTATCCCAGTAACGTGCTCTTTGTCACAGTGAGCCGTTTTTGCTTATAGTACCTGCAAACTGGTATATTTAATAAATTATTAAATTATCGCAAATGCCATGTTTATTTTTCGGTTCGAAGGGTAAGACATCATCTGTTATGAAATAAAATTGAAACGTTTGGCTCTTCGTGTGTATCAGGGTCTACATTGGTGATAATGTGGCCACTAAAAACCATTTTACATTTAGTCTGCAGCGAACCAGGTCCGTTTGAAGACGTAATAATTAAAGAAACGCATTGCGTGTTGGATTCAAAACCGGTACCTCGGAGCGACCATTTGCAAAGTGAAGTTCTCAGTAACGTTAGTGCCGAGCCATAGGGTGTAGGTGAAGGAGACGTTGCGAGCTTCGGATTCGTTAATTGCCTGTCCGGATTGATAAGCCAACTTCAGGATTCCGTCGCCACCGTTGTTATCTGCGAAGAAAGGAGGTATGATTGCGTATTGAGAACTGTCACTGTAATGGTGTCGGTATGGCGACAGTGATAGGGTCTTGGGTGCGTTGTAAGTCCACGTGTGTTGGTACCGACTTATATTTTTGCAGTATATTTACTGCAAATACAACTTGGTTCGATAAGATAGCCAATTTATTAAGGATTTTTATTTCAAGATCGGAGCTAAGCGCTATTCATGCCCTCGCTGTGGTATTGCATCAGGCATCGATTCGGTTGTGCTCTTGACACTTTTGATTTTCGTGAGATACCAGAGACCTGGTCAAAATAGGTGGTAGGGACTGAAGTCAAGTGACCGAAAAGAATGGAGTGGATGTGAAGAGACCTACACTCAGCATTGAGTTGACCTGGATTGAAGCAAAGAGCGTTAACTCTGTCGCACGAAACATAAACAGTCCACAAATGAACAACAACTGACAAACGACATATGAATTAACTAAAAGAGTCCGTTCAGAACTGCCATTCGCTTAACATTTATATTAGGTTGATAGTACTGTTACAGTAACCTTCTCTGAATAACTATAAGTTTCTACCAACTCAGTTGTATATACAGCGTGTGTTTTTTTCCCTACCAATTCTCTAGTTGCTTTAGGAGCTATTACAGTTTTGCACGGCCGCGTAGGTAAGCTCACGGACGCAACTTGAGAGAATCTGTTAACACCAGCCTTAGCAAGAGAAGTGCTTCGCAGATTCTACGACCGGATCGAAATCGGGACCCATTGAGAAGACCGGGCAAGAAACTCAGCGGGCTGTGTCTATCGGACACGTGTTCAAGTATAGTTTTAGAACAAGGACACGTAGCCCGTTTTTATTTATTTATTGCTTATATGTGTGGACGAACTCACAGCCCACCTGGTCTTAAGTGGTTACTGGAGCTCATAGACATCTACAACGTAAATGCGCCACCCACCTTGAGATATGAGTTCTAAGGTCTCAGTAGGCTAGACGTAAGAGACAAACCTAAAGGCTCGTGACGACTATCCATGAGCTTGTCGCTGCAATGCGGAGGTCGGACTGCAGCCAGCGAGGCGGGAGTGAGCGCAGCCACCGCGGCGGCCGTCACCGACACGTCGCCCCACCCGCCGTCCGCCGCCTGACGCTCCAACAACCACTTGCGAGCCGCCGGCAGACTCCAGTGCTGGTGAGCGCCGGGACCGCTATCAGAGTCCTCTAGTGCCTGAGGATAGATATGTTAGAAAGGTGTAAGCAACGGCTTTTTTCCTACCCATCCGCTGGTGGCCTAAGAGACTATTTCAGCTACGCCCGGACGGGTAAGTGAGCCCACGGGCTCAACCTGAGTAAATTAGCTAACACTAGTCCTAGTAAGAGCAGTGCTTCGCAGATTCTACCACTGGATTGAAATCGCGACCCACGACACGAGAACCCTGACACAGCCCACCGAGTTTCTCGCCGGATTTTCTCAGTGGGTCGCGTTTCCGATCCGGTGGTAGGTTCTGCGAAGCACGGCTCTTGCTAGGGTTCGTGTTAGCAACGTCGTCAGGTTTGAGCCCTGTGAGCTCACCTACTAATTAAGGTTACGCTGAAATAGCCTCTCAAGGCTCTCGGCTTAGGTAGGAAAAAAAACCTGGCATCATTAATGAAGATTTGAAAGTACTTCATCAGTTTTATGTGCAACGTATGTTTACTGCACTAGACGTAGACGTCAAATGGTTTCAGAATTGACAGATAATTTCAACACGAATTAATTAATCAATAATTTGAAACATTTCAACTGAAATGGTAAAATGAACGCTATTCCCAACAACAACAGCTCCGGCGAGATACGATCTCGAGGCTTGGGGAAAAAATCATTACTTGTATAGCAAGTGCGGTGGTGGTCAGGGTTCCGAAGCTCCCGTCAGGATGTTGTTGCCGGGCCAGTCCCGCCATGGGGCGTCTCACGAAATGGATGAGGCTGCGGTGGCGATGGTCCTGGACCACGCAGCGCAGAGCCAGGATAACCATTGAAATCGTATCTGAAAAGGCAAGTTGGTGTGATATCTCGAAGATTCGTCAAAATGCAATGTTTTGTATTTTAAAGAAAACTTATTGCGGCATAACTATAATAGTTAGACATATGCTGTCACGGCATTTTTTGTAAATAATAATGTGTTCTACAAAGTCGTAGTATATTATTTTATTCTAACATCAATAGGTTTTGCAGGGCACGCGATGTAAAGAATATTTTAGGTATTTTTTTACACCTTGGCTTACATTATTGGAGTTTTAGTAAGGATCCCTACTTTTTTCAAAAAAGATTATAGCCTATGTCACTCGGGAATAGTGTAGCTTCCAAACAGTGAAATAATTTTTCAAATCGATTCAGTACTTTCGGAGCCTATTCAATACAAACAAACAAACAAATCTTTCCTCTTTATAATATTAAGTATAGATATATAACAATATTGTAAATCAGTCTCCATTCACACTGAATATCACGGATAGCAAGATCTGAACAAAGTTGATATTCAACAGGATAATAATGACCCGAACATACGTCGCCTTCAGGCTTTGACTTACTTTTTATCAAATAAAAGAAGAAATATACTGAAACCGTATCGTCTTCTGCTTTTGTTGATTCTAAATAGAGGAAAAAATTTATGCAAATTTTCAAAACCGTACTGTTGAATTAATCGTTATAATTGATATGTAAATATGTATTTTTTAAGGTCTCACGTTTATGTCAAAGGATGTTTTAAACACATTTTTACTGCATATTGTTGCCACTTACCACTAGACAAAAAAAATATATTGCATAGATGGGCGGACGAGCTCACAGCCCACCTGGTGTAAAGTGGTGACTGAAGTCCATAGACATCTACAACGTAAATGCGCCACCCACCTTGAGATATAGGTTCTAAGGTCTCAGTATAGTTACAATGGCTGCCCCACCATTCAAACCGAAACGCATTACTGCTTCACGGCAGAAATAGGACCCGTGCGGACTCACAAAAGGTCCTACCACCAGTAATTACGCATATTAAAATTTTGTGGGTTTGATTTTTATTACACGATGTTATTCCTTCACCGTGCAAGTCAATCGTGAACATTCGTCAAGTACGTATTTCATTGGAAAAATTGGTACCCGCCTGATATTCGAACACCAGTGCATCGCTAGATACGAGTGCACCGGACGTCTTATCCCTTTAGGCCACGACGACCTTTTAATCTTGTTTAATCTTACCAAGACTGTGGTCAGATGCGGCATTAGCGATGTCTAACAGTCTTCGGATATGCCGCCGGCGGACGTGAGCTGCCGATGAGCAGGCGGCAAGGGTCGCGTACGCGAACTCCAGGTCCTGAGGAGGCTCGCGATGGAGGAGCGCGGCCACCAGGTCCCGACCGTGGAAAGAACGAGGGTCCTTGCAGAGTGCGCCGAGAGCGAGGGTGTAGGCAGCGAGACGACCCAGCGGCGGCGGAGACTCGTGGTGCCTGAAGAAAACGAATAACTTATTTTTATTGGATTAATTGGGAGAAAAACTTTAAGTAGCTATGACAGGGTTTCATTACTAATTGTTAAACAATACGATGTACTTATTAGCCGTTAAAATATTAAATTAGGTATTCAGAGTAAATTTATATGTTTTTACTCAGAACTATGCCGGTTTGGTTTTCTACGTTTTAAAAAAAGGCCACTTATTTCATTATTAGAAATTATTATTATACAAATTTTGAGGCAAGTGAAGCTGCGGGGTATCCTCTTTTTCATATAAATCATTAAGTATCCTTAATATCTTTATGAAACTTATTTGGCATACGGCGTCTGTGTATACTTGTCCTTATTGACCATCACAGGACAATACTGCTTTGGGTCAGTTGATGTATGAATCGTTCGATGACACGACCATTAGCAACGAAGATCACGACAAAGAAGATTGCTTACTTCGACATCATGAGCAAAACCTCGATCTCCATTTGCTTGGCAGACAGTTGCATCTCCAGTCCTTGCTGTTCGATCTCCTTGCCAGTGTTATTAGCCAGCTGAAATCAATATTTAATTTAACTTAAAAGTTTGGGTTTCGAGTAACCAAACTGAAGTTTGGCTTTAATTACTTCATTGGAAATAGTAAAATGACTACTAGTGGTTTTATTTTTTTTATTTTTTTATTGCTTAGATGGACGGACGAGCTCATAGCCCACCTGATGTGGTTACTGGAGCTCATCTACAACATACATGCGCCACCCACCTTGAGATATAAGTTCTAAATTCTCAGTATAGTTTAACAAACAAAAAAAAAAATGTTTTGCGTCTCTGAATATTTTTATTTCAGACCAAAAGTGTGTTTACAAATCTTTCAAATTAGGGCCACAATTTCCATGTTTCCATTGAATACCAACCATAGTGAAGTCTGCAAGTACTGAGACCGTTCGATTAGGCTTCAAAACTTCTTTGTTTATAAAACAAGTTATTATGAAGAACATCTATATTAAGGTCGCTGCTATAAAATTATATTCTACTAGCAGACCCGACAGAGGTTGTCCTGCAAAAATTAATTCAAGTCGATCCAGCCGTTTAGGAGGAGTTCAGTGATAAACACACGCACAGAAGAAATATACCTATATATTTAAATAAAGATTAGAATTTTTCTGCTATCTAATCCGTGGGCTACTGATGGTAGTCTGAGGTTCTCGATAGCGTAAGAGTTAACTTAACGTTTGCTTACGTTTGCCGTTAGAGGCGCTGTTGCAACTGCAAACGAATTCGAGTTAACTTTTACGCTATCGAGAACGTTAAAAAGCTCGCACTAAGCACACAGATCCCGTACTCTGGTAATACTTTAAGAGGAGGTATAGTTTATAGTTGTGCTGGTAGCATGCTATAATGGATTAGTGGTTTGTATCTACCTGAAGTAGGACATACAGCAAGACGCACAGACAAAAGATGGACATTACAGACAACTATGTGGAAAGGACCAAGAGGAAAAAGAAGAAGAGGGCGCCCTAGAAAAATGTGGATAGAAGATATAAAAGCGATAGCAGGAAGCGATTGGATAAGGAAAGCCATGGACAAAGTGATTTGAAAGAAGCTGGAGGAGGTCTTTACCCGAGAAGCGGTTCCGATCAATGGTACAGAAGAAAGTAACGTTAGCGAATAAAAGAAAATTAAAGAAATTCTACCTTAGTATATTTATATATTAAATCGCATGTAATAACGATATCATTATGGATTGGAAATAAACGGGCTTTATTATTACTATTATTATTATTATCTACCTGAAGTGTGAGCATCACGTTGTGGGTATCGTTGCCCCAGCCCCAGTCCGCCTGCCGATGGTTCAGAAGGTACTGCAGCGCCTTCTGAATGGCCTGACCTTCGTTCAAGGTCTCTGCTTCCCAAGCCACGCTGGTAGGGGGAGAGGCGGTCGTAGAAGATTTGGTCGTGGCTGTGGTCGGTGGCTCGGTCTCTGTGGAGTACAGTTGGGTGTACAGCTTCTCCTTCGTCGTTAATTTCTTTTATAGCTTCAATGAGCTTTTAATAGCTCGTTATTCTAGAGTTTAGTGACAATGGAGTTAATGTTTTTTGGAACGAAGTTCCTTATAGAACGATGCAGAGGGGTACCCTAACCGAGAAGGAACGTCCGTAACGTAAGATTTTTATTAGTAATGCACACATTGTACGACTTAACTTGGAAGTTGGAAGTTGGAACTTGGAAGTTAATCTTGAAGATTTGTTGAGTACGTATTTCATTAGAAAAATTGGTACCCGCCAAAGGGATTCGAACACCGGTGCATCGCTCGACACGAATGCACGGGACGTCTGATCCTTTAGGCCACGACGACTTCAATCATACATGCTACTTTCTTAATAAAAAACAAGCACTAAGATGATCTTTGGAAGACGAGAAGTCCAATTTTAACATACCAGTTTGTCCGTAGACCGTATGGAGGAAGATCAGAACACAAAACGCCCAATAAAAAGCCATGTTGATGATCTGAAACAAAGAAATAGAATTACTATATAATTACGGTAACTAGTTGGCATAATATTCAAATGACGACGACATTTCGGTCGCGTGTGACCGCGAAAACCGCAATGTATTCGACATGTTATTGAGAAGGTATTCACGTAGTAATGTCCAAGGGCTACAGTAACGATTTAGTATCAGATGGGCCGTGAGCTCGGCTGGTAGCTCGTTCACTCATGGAATTTAGTAGAGTATTAATCAATGGAATTTAGTAGGGTATTAATCAATTTGGACTTAAGATTGTTGTGCCATTCTAACAAGTTCACGGCGGGAATTCTCTTTTCACAAGGTATCTTAGATAAATATTCAAATGCTCACGACCTCTGTACGACAGAAAAGTCTGGATAAATATCTAGAAGGATCTAGGAGGTCCTAAACAAGGGAGATACGGACGAGGCATATTAGATCTTACTTCGCGTTTAAGGGAAGTAAGATAGGTCACGGTGGTGAAATTGTGAGTTAGCTGATTAGCAAATGAATATCTGCCAGTGTATATTTGCTCTTATCACGTTAATATGTTTAAACACTACACACGTGAAAGCATTCATTAATTTTGGTCAATTAGGATAATATGTTAACTCAATATTCAGTGTCCAAGTTTAGTCCTACTAATATTATAAATGCGAAAGTTTACGAGGACGGATGTTGGTTACGCTCTCATGCAAAAACTATTGAATAGATTATGGGAAAACTTTACAATCTAATGGTTAATATATTAGAATGGCAATTAAACTATAATATAGGACGATCAGCGTGCCACAAGTGACACGCTATGATGAATAAATGGTTTTCAATAAGTCGGCGACATTCACAGCGGAACGAGATATCATTGGTAATCTTATACATTATGAATACACGCGTGAACTTCTTATTTACGTAGATTCCCATCCGTAATACGTGTATAAGAGGCTGACACATCAAAATTTATAATAGCATTAGCGATCCGCCCTCGCTTCGCTTCGGGAACATTTAGTTTTATTATTGATAGCGGAGTCCCGCGATGTTACCCGCGGTTATTGTCGTACCGCGGGTGACGCCGCGGGCGAACCTAGTCTAAAAAAGTAGCTTAAGTTATTCCTTATATCATCCGCTACCTATCAGTGAAAGTCTCGTCAAAATCGGTCCAGCCGTTCCGGACTCCAGCAGTGATAAAAGCTGTGAAAGCGCGAATTCAAAGAAATCCCAAACGTAAGCAGAAACTGTTGGCCCTTGAGATGGGGTTAAGCAGAACCACGGTGAAAAGGGTGTTAAATGAAGACTTAGGGCTTCGGGCATATCGAAGAAAAACAGAACATCGTTTGAATGCTCGTCTAATGGACCTGAGACTGAAGAGATGCCGCGCTTTGTTGAAGCGGTACGCGGGAAAAAAATATCGGGAAATTCTTTTTTCGGATGAAAAAATTTTTACCGTAGAAGAGAGCTACAACAAACAAAATGATAAGGTGTACGCACACAGTAGTGAAAAAGCGAGCAACCGTATTCCGCGTGTCCAACGAGGTCATTTTCCATCCTCGCTCATGGTATGGTTGGGAGTTTCTTATTGGGGCTTAACAGAGGTACATTTTTGTGAGAAAGGTGTAAAAACGAATGCAGTTGTGTATCAAAATATAGTCCTGACGAACCTGTGGAACCTGTTTCTCATACCATGTTCAATAACAGGCACTGGGTATTCCAACAAGATTCGGCGCCAGCTCATAGAGCGAAGAGCACACAAGACTGGCTGGCGGCGCGTGAAATCGACTTCATCCGGCACGAAGACTGGCCCTCCTCCAGTCCAGATTTGAATCCGTTAGATTACAAGATATGGCAACACTTGGAGGAAAAGGCGTGCTCAAAGCCTCATCCCAATTTGGAGTCACTATCCTTGATTAAAGCAGCCGCCGATATTGACATGGACCTCGTTCGTGCTACGATAGACGACTGGCCGCGCAGATTGAAGGCCTGTATTCAAAATCACGGAGGTTATTTTGAATAAACTTTAGTGTCATAAGAATCTATGTTTTGTTAAGTTCATTTTGGTATATGAATGGTTACATAATGAATAAACTTGTTTCAATTATTTTACATTAAACATGTGGCAGAATTTATGACCTGACTAGGTATATTCATATGCATGTAGTAAAAAGCGGTTATTTCAATATTATTATATTATTCAATATTCTTACTGGTGGTAGGACCTCTTGTGAGTCCGCACGGGTAGGTACCACCGTCCCGCCTATTTCTGCCGTGAAGCAGTAATGCGTTTCGGTTTGAAGGGTGGGGCATCCGTTGTAACTATACTGAGATCTTAGAACTTATATCTCAAGGTGTGTGGCGCATTTACGTTGTAGATGTTTAGGGGTTCCAGTAACCACTTAACACCAGGTGGGCTGTGAGCTCGTCCACACATCTAGGCAATAAAAAAAAATTTACAAACACACTCCAATTTTATTTATACGTATAGATTGTGTGGGCGTTTCAGTCAAATATACAGTTTATATCATGATACAAGCGCGCGAGACGCGGCTCTCCGTCGATCGCGTCTCTGAATATGTATAATGTTACGTCTGCTCTGTTCTCGTGGGGCCATAGTATCGGCGGCGTTTATAATATTTGTTCTTTAATATCGTGGATAGTGTTGGAAACCCAACAAAATTGATATAAAACCTTTTTTATTGTTGTGGTTGTGGTTTTGACATTACGTTTGTATTTGAATTTTGGAATGTCTTAGTTTTGTCAATTCTCTTTTTTCCGTGCTATTGTACGCGATTTATAAAATTGTAAAAATATACAAATTTTATACGTGCAATCCTCGCGAGTTTATTTATCAAGTTCCTTGCCCATCCTAATCATACAGTCCACTACAGATAGTTTGTTTTGTTAAGATGTTTAGCTGTCATACAAGCTTAATTATTTATTTTAACGGCCGTCTGGTGTAGTGGTCAGTGACACGGTCACTACACAAGGGGATCGCGGGTTCGAATCCCGCCAAGGGAAGATATTTGTATGATAAATATAAAATGTCTTTTCCAGGGTTATGGATGTATATTAAATATACGTATGTGTATAATAAAAATCTTACATTTATTTTCGTTATCTGGTACCTGTAACACAAGTTCTTTACGAACTTAGCACGGGACTAGTTAACGTGGCGTGATTTTTAGTAAATATTTATTTATTTAGTATTTATTTTTATTGCCCTTGTAGACAGACGACGATTCAGCCCGATGTTAAATGGTTACCATCGCCCATAGACGTCAGCAATGCCAGGGGCACAGTCAAACCGCAGCCTACTACATTATCTAGTTATCGTCACTAAAACGCGCGGTGTCTACAGAGAGTCTCTCTGTGTTTTATACCGTATTGGAGAGAATTTGGTCGGATCATCTGATTGGGCTGCTGACCCTCTCACTTACAGCACCAAAAGCAGCTACCAATCCAGTCTGCAAATTCCTAAGCAAGGTTAACTTTAAATAAGCGGCCGGTTGTAAAACCACAAGCTAAATGAAATATGTGCTCAGTCTAGATATCTACAGGGAAAATGATCCTGCACTTTATCATTCCAGTTATTTGTTACGGGATACGGGTATGCGACCCTGGTCACTTGCAATTACTGTCATTACACACAACACAAAAATGATATCCTTCAGTTTGTTTCAAAGTCTATACCATACTACAATCCTACATATTTATGTCTAGAAGAATGGTGTAACCATAATCCAGTACTATTAGGACTTCCAAAAATCGGTGGGTGATGATTTCAGGTCACTATGTCTATGGATAACAAACAACAGCAGTGAGTTTTGTGGTTTCTCCCTCAAATACAAAAGCATACCTTTTGATACCTAGTATAGACCACCTGGTATCACGGAACAGATCGGAAAGTATCACGAAAACAATTTGAAAGACAAGATTGTCGTAATCTTCGTGTCGTTAAGTCGTATCTCATAGAAAATAAAGGTATCAAATCTACCGAAGGCATATTGATTTTATATAGTACACGCCGTTAGCTCCTGTTACACTCGGTGAAGCCGAAAAGAAATGTAATAAAAATCACTTTATCCCTGCGTCTGTTTTATGGCCCAATATAAATGTAAGTCGTTTGATATTCGATTTCGATGAGAAAGACAATTTATGCGGCGTATCACACGAGACGATCCGTGTTCGATTTGACGCGTGATAGATGAAGCTCTTCAGGTATTCTGCGAACCTGGTACTTCGTGAACAAACACGTTAAGCATGTACTCACACGCTCACAAATATTATTATTATTATGTACGAGACGTGTGGCGCAATGTTTAATGAAAAATATATGGTACGATGAAGCTCCTCAGGTATTCTGCGAACCTGGTACTTCGTGAACAAACACGTTGAGCGTGTACTCACTCACACGCTCACAAATATTATTATTATTATGTACGAGACGTGTGGCGCAATGTTTAATGAAAAATATATGGGACGTAATCGAATAAAATTTTGTCATCTGAGCACTTCTGAAAAAAAAACAATCTATAATGTGGAAAGATTTTTGTATTCAAAAGTTGTTTCATAGGTATGTGAAGAAAAATACTAACGTAATTTAAGCTCCTCGTTTATATGTGACCTTAGTACTTGTAGACACATAGCACAACGCACTCTGCACACATTTTATTTACTATGTATGTTTGCAAAATTAGCTCTTAACTAAATATAAATAAAAGCCCAAACAGTGGCAGGTCAGTTTGACATTTCTCAGCGGAAGGTACCACTCTTTTGCCTGATTTTCCTAAAGATCATCGTGTATAATGAAGTTCAACTTATTATTACAAGGTAAGTGAGCCCATAGAAGTGAATACGACCACTCCAGACGCGAGGTCTGAGCATAGGACTATTTCGCCGACTATTTCGCTAATCTATTAAAACTGCCGTAAAACTAACTATTACGAGAGGGATTATTAAGATTATTAAGATTCTTTAATAATACCACACCGAACATACACGATGTTACGATACATCGCGTAAAACACACGAAGCTCGACAGGTAAACGGTTAATAGGACGTATTTTCACGGCTGACTGCGCGGACACCTTTCCAATTAGTGCACTAGACGGAAAATTACAGAACGCCACTTGCTGTAGGCAGCTGTATAAGGCCGATGGTAATTTGCGCAAGTGACGAGGCTATAATCTTATTAAAGCTTTGATGGAGTTAGGTTCTGTACCGTGATAGACGTTTAAAATTTACAACCAGCCTAAATGAACAATTTACTCGTTTTTTTTTTGACTACCTATACGCTGATAGCCTAAGGGGCTACTCCAGATTCTCGCGGATGAGTAGGTGAGCTCTCGGGCTCAACCTGAGAAAATTTGCTAACACTAGCCCTAGTAAGAGTGTTTCGCAGAATCTACCACCGGAACGGAAACGCGACAAACTGAGAAGATCCGGCGAGAAACTCAGCTGTTCAACAGCCCTTCGTCGCAAGCGACGGGTTCAGCGAGGACGGTGACCGGTGCTTGAGGTACCTAAAAGCACCGATAATGGATCGGGCGGATCCGTAATGACGTATTATTCGTATGTGTGACTCTTTTTGATGAATTTCATGTTATAAGCTACTTTTGTTTCATAAGTTTGTACCGTAGACGAAGTTAATGATCACCGGAAATTAAATAGTCACAAGACCCATCCATATATGTACTTCGCATTGAGACAACTTTGTTTTTAAATAAAATTAAATATTTAATTTTCGTTTTTAGAAAACAATGGAGTGAATTGTGTCAGCAACTTTTAAATCGGACGAAGCAGCCTTACGTAATAATATCGAGACTTGTACCTCAAATCTCGATCCGGGTGGGGGCATGCACATAGTGATGCCTATGGGTTTCAGTAACCAATCAAAGCACTAAATAAATAAAAGTGGAAATAACTTCGTTTCACACATAAATTTGTCATTCTCTCAACAGACATGTTTTTTAACTTCCAAAACTTATTTAGTTAGGCGCTCGCATAAAACATTCGCTCCGCAAAAAAACAGTACGTGCAGATCTGAGCTATCAATCAGGCCGCGCTGGCGACGCGCGACATTCCAAAAGATAAATTACATAGTTCTTTTACCCGTATTCATACGATTAATGTGGCGTTTCATCGCGTTGCTACAGTGTGTTGAATAACATATGTTGCGCGAGAGAGTTATACGGCGGAAGAGAACAATTATCATTTACTTATACTACGCTGATAGTTGACTAATCGGGTTAAAGGTCGTTTTTAAATTAGGGGACCGAAAGCGAGTTATTTGATTTAATTCTCATAGCCTTAATGTTACCGTAATTGTAAGTACAGTTTTGTTGTCATGACAACACTGTTAAATTAGAAGTTATACAGGACTTTTTGGCGGAAACGCGAGGAGTGAAGTTGTGTGATTTGTTTTATTTTGTCTATTTAGTGTTTCTTCGGGTTTAAATGTGTAATAATGGTGGTTTATTAACTATAATATCTGTGAAAGTGCACAAATGTGGGAAAATGAAATAAAGCCGCTGGACGTAACTTCTCGGGATCCTCCAAAAAGTCCACTGAAAAAATCTTAATAAATGACCACCATTTTACTGAGATTATTTTTCATCCCATTTCATTTCATTTAATTTCATCCCAGTTGATTAATGTCTCAAATTAATCATCTTCATTGCATTTCACTCCATAATATCATTTTTCATAAAAATATGAATATAAAATAAAATAAGACACGACTAAAGGTCTCAGTTACCAGGTCATAAAATCCTTTAAAAAAAAAAAAGAAGTTATACATTATAAACAACCCCAAATCTCATTCGTATCACTGGTTCGAAATTTAAGTTTTAACTTGTTTGATATTTTTCCAGTAATGCGTGTTGAAATGCGGCAATTTTTTATTTTTTTATTTTTTATTGCTTAGATGGATGGACGGCTCACAGCCCACCTGGTGTTAAGTGGTTACTGGAGCCCATAGACATCTACAACGTAAATGCGCCACCCACCTCGAGATATAAGTTCTAAGGTCTCAGTATAGTTACAACGGGTACCCCACCCTTCGAACCGAAACGCATTACTGCTTCACGGCGGAAATAGGCGGGGTGGTGGTATATACCCGTGCGGACTCCCAAAAGGTCCTACCACCAGTGATTACGCAAATTATAATTTTGCGGGTTTTGTTTTTATTACACGATGTTATTCCTTCACCGTGGAAATCAATCGTGAACATTTGTGGAGTACGTATTTCATTAGAAAAATTGGTATCCGCCTGCGGGATTCGAACACCGGTGCATCGCTACATACGAATGCACCGGACGTCTTATCCTTTGGGCCACGACGACTTCAATGTTTAATCAATATATCAGTGATAAAGGAAAACTAACTGGATATTAGAACATTATTAAAAACAAAAGAAGTACGATTTCTAAGCTTTGGCATTATCAAATGCGTAAAATGAAAAATATACTCGTAAATGAATATATAACATATATAATATTATCAATAAATGAGTGATTAACTTGATTGTGATTAAGCATTTTTTATTCTGAACACGCCTAAATACGAAAAAATGGAAAATTAG
The DNA here is from genome assembly GCF_030267445.1 of Bombyx mandarina. Lineage (NCBI taxonomy): Eukaryota > Metazoa > Arthropoda > Insecta > Lepidoptera > Bombycidae > Bombyx > Bombyx mandarina. The sequence goes on along the minus strand of NC_143222.1, from coordinate 12,185,579 downwards.
AGAAAGTTTAAAATCATGAAATCGTTTTTCGCTGCAAAATTGAAAACGACCCTTAAATGTTTTCACATGTACTTATCTATAGCATTCAAACTAATACAGAATAACATGAAAGCCTATTTGGTTGAATCATCATTTCACTTAACACGCGACATTTACATTGTAATTATAGGTGCGTTTTATGTGGTCGATACGTTGGTGCGACGTGCTGTCCAAGGAATTCCTAGTATCTTTCGCTAGTACCACATCTCAAATGCATCAATTGGATACGAGTAAGTAATTAGCGTCGCGAAGGACTCGTAGGGATACTTCAAGGTGGAAGATAATAAACAAGAGATTTTTTACTGGTGGCAGGACCTCTTGTGAGTCCGCGCGGTTGGGTACCACCACCCCGCCTATTTCTGCCGTGAAGCAGTAATGCGTTTCGGTTTGAAGGGTGGGGCAGCCGTTGTAACTATACTGAGACCTTAGAACTTATATCTCAAGGTGGGTGGCGCATTACGTTGTAGATGTCTATGAGCTCCAGTAACCATTTAACACCAGGTGGGCTGTGAGCTCGTCCACCCACCTAAGCAATAAAAAAAAAAATTAACACTAGGTGGGATATGAGCTCCTCCACGACCAAAGCAATAAAAAAAAAATCATAAAAGAGTAACGTTTATAACATATTGGAATATTTACTGTATTAAAGTTTTCTTTATTCAGCCAATTTTATAATGAAATGCCGGCACTAGCGATCGCCATGTCGCTCGCAGCCCCCGGGCCGCTGTTAAAATGAAAAGTGCTCTTTCGACGTACCTACACCAAATCGTCTGTTATCAAGTTGAAAAATTCACGAATCTCTTTCGTGAATATTACACCAGTTTTTTATAGTTCGTTCGTAATTTATACTTTTTAAATTAGAATCTTATATCTTTAAACGAGCAATTCTTGTATACTAGTGGGCCCGCAGTAGTCGAAATTCGACTTTAATCAATTTAAAGGGGACGGCCCATTTCAGGCCCAAAGCGGACAATAGATTAGAGAAAAAATACTTAGTGCATTAATTTTGTCATAAATAAATATGCATTTACTTTCTTCCAAATATGCGCCACTACAGTTTACAATAAGTAGTTTAAAAAAAGTAACTCTATTGAAAAAAACAAGAATATTATTTTTGCGGGAAAAATATTGCCAGCATCAAAACCTTTTACGTATTAAGTAAACATTTTAAGTATATAAAAAAACATATAAATAAATCATTTTAAATATTATCATTAATCAATCGATTTTAATCGATTTTAAGCTCATAAAATAACATCAAAGACATACCCATTGGACTTTAACTTGTTATTATACTTGAGACCTTAGAACTTATATCTCAAGGTGGGTGGCGCATTTAAGTTGTAGATGTTTGTGGGCTCCAGTAACCACTTAACACCAGGGTGGCTGTGAGATCGTCCACCCATCTAAGCAATAAAAAAAAAAACTTAACTTGTATTGTTATTTAAATATGTACAACTAAAACAAAACATAACAAATAAAATATGATGTGTACTCGTAAAAAAAATATTAAGAAATAAATCAAATATCGATTATTTAAAAAAATGATCGATATATGAATTTCATGTAATTATTTTTCTTTATACTGACAACACTGATTTTAATCTGACTGACTGACACTTCGCTTGCTGCTTGTGCTTGCGTTCAAAATGGATGTGTTTTGATTTTTCTTCGATTTATTTTGCTTTTATCAATAACGTTTCATACTACGGCTGAAAACCATTGTGTGAATTGTGGTTTTAACCTGACCGAGATTTAAAACCGTCTCATATGCTCTCCTGTGCTATTTTTAGATGATTTACTAATTCTGTATGAAGATGAAGAAAATATAGATATTTAAAGAAGTATGTGTGTTTTTTATACCCTAATAACTACAATTGGATAAAAATACATTAGGAACATCTTAAACATTAAAAAAAGAAAAGTTCTTGAGGTATTTATATAGAAAATTAAGCTCAAAACGAGTTTTTTTATTTTTATTATATTTTTTATAATAGTGGCGTCAATTTCAATATATTTTTTAGATATCTAATACATTTAAGAATTTGAATCAGTCCATTTTTATAGTAATATTTGATGTCCACCTTGGGCCTAGCACACTATGGAGAGTGGGCATTCCCCTTTAAGGTTTAAACATTATAATAGTTCTATTGTCAAATACTATTTTACATACTTATATATATAATATAATCACAGATTTCGCCAAAACTACACTATACATTAATAATAATAAAGACAAACAATATTCATCTATTCTCAATTTCACCACCGACTTTAAACACTAACAACAGTTTGTAAGGGTATATTTATATATATATATATATATATATATATATATATATATATATGTGTTGTGTCAAATACATGGTAGTGTGTGTAATGTTTTCTTTATTGATTTAATGTACATATCTCTTATGCATAATTTAAAAAAATTTTTAGCATTGTGCACTTCTTCTCTATTTTCTCTATATGTGTGGAAAATATGATACACCTCCGTCCGCGCAATTTTCGTTAAAAGGGATACAAAGTTTTTGCTTCGCTTATTAATATACCTAGTCAGGTCATAAATTCTGTCACATGTTTAATGTACAATAATTGAAACAAGTTTATTCATTATGTAACCATTCATATACCAAAATGAACTTAACAAAACATAGATTCTTATGACACTAAAGTTTATTCAAAATAACCTCCGTGATTTTGAATACAGGCCTTCAATCTGCGCGGCCAGTCGTCTATCGCAGCACGAACGAGGTCCATGTCAATATCGGCGGCTGCTTTAATCAAGGATATCTTGATTGACTCCAAATTGGGATGAGGCTTTGAGCACGCCTTTTCCTCCAAGTGTTGCCATATCTTGTAATCTAACGGATTCAAATCTGGACTGGAGGAGGGCCAGTCTGCGTGCCGGATGAAGTCGATTTCACGCGCCGCCAGCCAGTGTTGTGTGCTCTTCGCTCTTTGAGCTGGCGCCGAATCTTGTTGGAATACCCAGTGCCTGTTATTGAACATGGTATGAGAAACAGGTTCCACAAGGTTCGTCAGGACTGTATTTTGATACACAACTGCATTCGTTTTTGCACCTTTCTCACAAAGATGTACCTCTGTTAAGCCCCAATAAGAAACTCCCAACCATACCATGAGCGAGGATGGAAAATGACCTCGTTGGACACGCGGAATATGGTTGCTCGCTTCTTCATTACTGTGTGCGTACACCTTATCATTTTGTTTGTTGTAGCTCTCTTCTGCGGTAAAAATTGTTTCATCCGAAAAAAGAATTTCCCGATATTTTTTTCCCGCGTACCGCTTCAACAAAGCGCGGCATCTCTTCAGTCTCAGGTCCATTAGACGAGCATTCAAACGATGTCCTGTTTTTCTTCGATATGCCCGTAGCCCTAAGTCTTCATTTAACACCCTTTTCACCGTGGTTCTGCTTAACCCCATCTGAAGGGCCAACAGTTTCTGCTTACGCTTGGGATTTCTTTGAATTCGCGCCTTCACAGCTTTTATCACTGCTGGAGTCCTAACAGACCGAGGGCGACCACTTCTTGACCTGTCATCTACACTAGAGTCTTCATTGTATCGTTTGATGGTACGATAAACGAATCTTTTGGTTATATTCAAATTTTTCAGTATGTTAAAAATTTGAATTGGCGCGTAACCGCAACGATGCAACGCAATAACTGCAACACGGTCTTCTTTAAGCGTCCACTCCATATTTAAAAAATGAGTAAAATTCCAAAAGTATACATTTTTATTTTCATGAATAATTCGAAATTCGAATTCAATAAACTTTTTTGTGGCCAGCATTCTAAAAGATAAGTTTTTACTGTGTGACAATACTTATGACCTGACTAGTTATAGATAAAAAAATATATAATTTGAATCTCGGAAACGGCTCCAACGATTTTCATAAAATTTAGTATACAGGGGAATTCGGGGGCAATAAATCGATCTAGCTACGATTTATTTTCAGAAAATGTTGTTTTATTCGTGTTTTTAATAATCAACTTTATCGATAATTTTGATTTTCTCTTTAAATAACCAGTTCATATTTTTTTATTATTCTGTCGGTAAGATCGTAAAATATTATTCATATTTTATCAATATGTAATTCGTATTTAAATATAATTCCAAAAAAACACAATTTATAAAAAATCCGTGCAAAGCTCGGGCATTATCTAGCATAGATTAAATTCAGTACAATATAATCAAGATAGTTATTGGCGAGTATTTGAAACGTCGGCAATTGAGTATTAATAAGTAAATGTGTAATTTAAAGTATTTTGATTCAATGCAGTCACCCACCTTGTGACATGAGGCCTAAATATCCATCATATAAAGGCTGACGTTATCTTCCAGACAGAAACGTAGGATTGCTTTGCCGTAGAAATGAGTAAGAGGTGGTACTTTATTATTTTATTGATTAGAGCGAACACGCCCAAATAAATAAATAACTGGGCACAAATCACGTACGGTCATCCGGCCTCATTTTAGGATTCCTGGGTACCAGAGACAACATACTCATATACATTTAAATATATACATAAATATATACATAGATAATAAATATGTTTGTCCGATGTGGGAATGAACCCACGACCTACGGCGCATTGTCAGGGATACTAAGTACTGTACCACTGAGTCAGTCACAACCTACTGAGTTTTTCGCAGCATTTTCTAAGTGGGTCGCGATTCCGATCGTAGATTCAGCGAAGCCCTACTCTTGCTAGGGCTAGTGACAGCAATTCACTCAAATTGAGCCGGTGAGCTCACCTACCGTTCCGGGCGAACTTAGAATCTAATAGCCTCTTAGACTACCAATGATTAGGTAGGAGGAAAACAAGTCAATCATGACTTAATTCTCCTATCAACTGTCAAACATAGTTCATCATCATTATCCTGCCCTTCTCCCAGTCACCTGGGGTCGGCGCAACATGTTTTCTCCTTCCATACTCTTCTATCATATACCATTTCTTCGCTCACTCCCCTCTTACCTATATCGTCTTTCACGCAATCCATCCATTTCTTCTTAGGTCTACCTCTTCCACTGTCAAACATAGTTGTCATATTCAAATAAAGTTTCGTTAATACACAATGCGCCCTACTGTAAGGCTTTTCATCAATTTTTATTACCCCACTTTGGCAAGCGAACGAACGGATGCGACAGTGATATAAAACAAGGCATACAATATAAATAATGTCGATACATTGTTGTTAATGGATCGCCAACTATGAAACCAAAGTGCCGTAGACAATATGCTTACATTGTATTATATAACGGATGCGATTCATGTCACAAAATATACATCAGAAAAATGAAAACATTATTGGTACTTTATGGACCAGTATACGGGACAGAGTATTTCTACGCTAATCTATCTATACTAATATATAAATCTACAGTGGTTTTTACTGATGTCCCGTTCTAACTACTGAACCATGCATCCGATTAACTTGAAACTTGCTATCCATGTAGAAAATACATGTACTTAATGGATAGGCTAATATTTATATGAGTGTTGGACTCCCTACAACAGTTGCGAGGGCGTTAATGATGAGAATGTTTGTGTGGGTGAGAGATAATAATGTTAATTTTAAATGCCCAGCGAAGCGGGCGGGTACGGCTAGTAACGTATAGAGCAATGTATTGCTTGTTCAGGTATTAGCTTTTTTTTTGTAGACAAGCATATAGTCTACCGGATGTAGAGTCACCTTCACTTGTAGAGTCGCGAAAAGCCCTTCTTAGCTTAGGATTAAAAAGTGACATATAAGAATAGTGTTCAGTAAAGACCGTGGAGGAAAGCTCGTTTTAAAACCAAGGGATATGTGGCCAAAATTTCATTTTATAGTAAATATTTTGCTGGCATTGCTGAAGTCCATGGGCGACGTTAACCACTCACCATCAGGTGTGCCGTGTGCTCGACTGCCTACAAGGGCAATATAAAAAAAAAGAGAGATGACCTCAAATTCCCAGAACATCATCGAGCAGATGCAGTTCGGTAGCAGTCAATGATACTCACCAAGCAATTCCTTAATTACCTCATCTCAAGCTTTCACTCCCATCAGTTGAGAGCCAAATGTTACGGCGATACAGCGGTCCAATAATAAAAACTGATTCTCCTACATCTATAGACGAATCGCTACATTAATTTTATGTTTATGAAGAACCAGGTTGTTCCTCGTTAGGGAATGTTCGTGAAATATGCAACAAAATAAGGCCGCAGGTAAGAATTTCTAATAAACGAAACAAATATTAAAAAGACCCTTACTACGGTTCCTTAACTCGCTAGTTGTCAGTCATGCGAAATAGAAATGAGTTAGGAGATGCATCCAACGAGACAGATTTTGGTACATAACATAAACATTTCCAAGGGCATATTTCATTTCACCGGTAATTCATTGTTTTAAAAAACAGTTTGTCGCTCTTGGACATTGGCAGTGCAAGAGACATAGGTTAACTGCTACCTATTAACGGTCATACCCACTCTAACCGGCGCCATCTAGGCGGGCTTCGGACAGTCTGCCGACCGAGAGGGCTGGTGGTCGTGGCGCCCACGACCGCCAGTCCGACGTCCCGAGGGGGAGGGTGATGGGAGAGATGTGCTCCGCACTAAGCGCTTCACTTTCCCCCTTTGTCTTTTCATGAGTTCTGTCTCATGCGAGGTTTGGACGTTGGTTGTTGAGCAACAGGAGGTTTTAGTCAGTTCGACTCTGACATACCCCGCCCAGTATCCCAAGAGAAGGGCGGAAGTCCGGCGATTTCCTCCTGACCAAAAAAAAAAACTATTAAGGGTCATGGACTACATTTTTAATTTTTTTATTGCTTAGAAGGTTGGACGAGCTCACAGCCCACCTGGTGTTAAGTGGTTACCTGAGTCCATACACATCTACAACGTAAATGCACCACCCACTTTGAGATATAAGATTTTAAGCATTCGCCTCTTTTCAAACACTTCACAGAAGAAAAAGGGGGTTAATTCAAAGATAGAGGGTACTTGGCAAAAATGGCGAGTAACAGAATGTTTCCTGTATACTTATGAGATTTGAACGGCAATATCGGTCACGTTTGATGCGAGAGGAAGTTCGTAGCTCTTGTTTTAGTATTCGGAAGGGCAGATTTGATTGTTTAAACCGAATATCCAAATGAAGAGTATTTTGAATTAACAAATACGTCGTAAGTAAATTTTTTTGGGAGCCATCGTTATTTCTTGACTCAGTAATCGTGCCTTTAAATCAAGAAATCATAGGGTTGAGATTCGAAATGAAGCATTATATTTCCAGTAGTCATGTGCGATAAGTTGACGGCTCAACTGATACGAAGTGCACACTAGGGCTCAAGACACATAATAAAACCGCCACCTTAGCTCTATCGCTTCATAGGAATACACGCTATCGATGAAAAATTATAAGACGTCCATTTAATATATAATCGAGATCCATTAGTAGAAAAATTGATGTTTATAGAGAGAATTATGTCTGGTACAACACCCCGGGGAAATAAAGGCGGGGCGGGGGCGACCCGGACGATGACCTGTCCGACTGGCTAGTTATAGAGGGGGACTTGCGCTATGTTAGTCATTTTAGTCCTTTTTATAGTTTCCCCGGTTCTATTCATTATTTTAAATTGGGTCTTTAACCACAGACGTGATATTGGTATGTTTTATCAAAATGTTGACAATCCTTTTGCCTTAGTATAAATTGATTAAAAAAATAAGATGATATTATGAAAGGTTTTACCGATAATGTTTTTAATTTGGTTATTTCTAGCGTGCCCTTAATTTGAAAATTTTTACACGTATCAATGACTATATTATAAACCATATTATTATGGCCTAATATCCAGATAGGGGAGCCCTAGGCACAAAATATTTGTTTTTCCTCACTATTTATATATTATATAGGTCGTACATAAAATATGTTATTGTTTAGTGTTTTAGGTAGGTACATACATATGTACGAGATCAACATTTTTTCTTTCAAGTACTTGTTTCACTTGAAGAAACCGAATGCGACGAAGAGCTCGACCCAACCTAACCCACAGATACAACCCCCTGACTTTTACATCAGATCTTTTCAGTTGGTCGCGATTCTGATTCAGTAGTAGATTCAGAGAAGCACTGCTCTTGCTAGGGCTGGTGTTAGCAAAGTCAGGCTGAGCCTCGTTAGCTTGACTACCAGTTAGGTGCAGCCGGGATAGCCTCTTGAAGCTACCAGTCATTAGGTAGAAATACAACATTTCCCAAAACTCCTGGGATTTTCGCAACCTTTTAGGGCCATTTTAAAACGAGTTGCCGCGCGTTATTCCCGTGATTCATACCGGTTTCCAAGTCACTTTCGCCTCGGAAGGCACTACGGTAAACAGCAAGAACAACTTTACTGGTGGTAGGACCTCTTGTGTGTCCGCGCGAGTAGGTACCACCGCCCTGCCTATTTCTGCCGTGAAGCAGTAATGCCTTTCGGTTTGAAGAGTAGGGCAGCCGTTGTAACTATACTGAGATCTTAGAACTTATATCTCAAGGTGGGTGGCGCATTTACGTTGTAGATGTCTATGGGCTCCGGTAAACATATTAACACCCATATTAACACCAGGTCTGGTGGGCTGTGAGCTCGTCCACCCAACTAAGAAATAAAAATAAATAAATAAAAACGTGCGACTAGATCTAGCTTCATTAGTTGAGAACGATCTTAACATTGACAGCAAGCACCTCAAGATACTATACTACTAATAGTATCTTTACGTAGCGTTTAGTTGAAGTGTAGTACCAAACAAACAAACGATCACGCTACTGCCGCTACTCACGCTACTGCCTTATAATTTAGCTAGCCGTACTCGCCAGCTTCGCTGGGCATTTAAAATTAACATTATTATTTATTGCCATTATTATTAAGGAGTCCAACACTCATATAAATATTAGCCTATCCATTAAGTACATGTACTTTCTACATGGATACCAAGTTTCAAGTCATTCGGATATACGGTTCAGTAGTTATAACGGAACATCCGTAAAAACCACTGTAGATTTATATATTAGTATATTAGTATTAGTATAGATCAGGGGTGGGCAAATATTTTGATAGTCGGGCCACAGATGCAGATGCAGATGAAAATTTGACCTAATTAATGAATTTTAAAACCAACATTTTTGAATCACAATATTTGTTTATCAAGTCATTTGAATAAAAAAATTTAAAAGATTTTTATTCTTTTATTTTACGTTCTACTATATCGCAGAAGAAAATGGCGGCTTTAGATTTTGTTTATTCATGCAATAATGTGATATAATAAGTATAATAACTAATAAAATTGTGCGACTATTATACATACTGTAATTGTTCAATTATCATAATTATATTTTCGAATAGGAGGCGCTAAAAAAAGCGGTTGCCCGGGAGAAAATTTTAGCTCCCACCGACCCTGATAATGTGTATAAGTATTGCTTAATATTTTATCTAAAACTTTTTATGCACCAATTTATGTTAGACAAAAACTAAAATTTGTGTTTTTAATAATAATATGTACAATATTTTAATAATAATAAATTCTCTCGCTGGCCGCCATTTGCCCAGGCCTGGTATAGAGATTAACTGTTGCTTTTACTAAGAAAATATGTAATTAGGAATTTTAGAGGTTTTCTTGAATCGTAGACATGATATTACGATTTAATCTCGGGTTTTTTATTGTTAAGCCTTTGAATGCGATGTAGGTCACCGGTACCCTACGTGGCGCACTGAAGTAATTATATCGATTACTCGAAGAGATATCGATTTTAAATATTGTACAGTTGAGAGTATATTAGAGAAGGTTTTTCTCGTAGTAAGAACATAGGAAGGGTGACGCGTGAGTAGATTAAACGAATCATTGTTTTCTATCCAAACAACAGACTGAGTACAGTTCCAACAGTAATTACTCGATTACCGAAACAGGGAATGTTTTTTTTCTTATTACGAGGGCGGCACTGAAAATTTCGGGAATTAACGAAGTGACACAACATTACTATTTAAAAATATATTTATTGCTTTTCGAAGTATTCTTCCCGAAATTTGACACATTTTTCCATACGATGGAACCAATCATTGAAGCAACCATTCCATTCGGAAGTTGGGGTCTCCAAAATGGCCGTTTTGTTGGCGTCCACAGCTTCTTCAGGTGATGAAAATCTCTGTCCACGCAATTTATTCTTTATTTTAGTGAAAGTATAGAAATCATTAGGGCTTAGGTCGGGGCTGTACGGCGGATGGTCTAATAATTCTATGTTTTCTTGCTCTAAAAACTCTTTTGTTCTGTGCGCGGTGTGAGAACTCGCATTTTCGTGATGGAGGATGATGCGGCGGTTGCAGTTCTCTTTACGGAGTTCAGAAACGACCTGTGGCAAACAAATGCTAGCATACCATTCTGCATTAACCGTTCTTTGTCCCTCAAGAGGAATAGTCGTAACATGGCCGGTTTTGGAGACAAACGTGGCCACCATTTTTTTTGCAACACTCCGCGACCGAACAATTTTTGTTGGCTTTAACTCATTTTCGAACACCCAAACTCGTGACTGGTTTTTTGTTTCGGGTTCGTACGCGTATATCCAGGATTCGTCACCTCATACAATGTTGTATACAGCATTTGAGTGCGTGAAATTTTTCGAGAGTTCTGACGCACCAAGTAACGCGAGCCGCTTTTTGCTCTTCACAGAGCGAATGCGGTATCCATCGGGAAAACAACTTTTTTACACCTAATTGTTCATGCAAGATTATTTGTATTTGACTCATACCAATGTCTAAAGTTGCCTGAATTTCGCGGTATGTCACATGTCGATCTTCCTCAATCAGCTTACGCACAGCATCAACGTTTTCTTGGGTGACTGCAGTTTTTGGACGACCTTGACGGGGATCATCACTGAGCTTCACACGTCCACGTTGAAACTCAGCTAACCAGCGATAAATTGTGGTTTTGGATGGGGCTTCATCACCAAATGCAGAAATCATCCGGTCAACACACTGTTTTTCAAATTCAAATTCAAATTCAAAATCATTTATTTCAACTTGGATGTCATCAAAAACACACTTGTTGAATGTCAAAATGTAAAAGAAAATGTTAACTCTACCACCAGTTCCAAAAAAAGCCACAGTTCTGAGAAGAACCGGCGAAACAAACTCAGCGGGTTTTTTTTTTTTTTTGTATTTTCTCAACTATTTTTTTTTTTTTTTAAACAAGAAAACATATTTACAGTATACGAAAAAACAAGTCAAAAAAAATACAATTCAAATAAATAATAATAATAATGAAAAATGAAAAGGCCAGGAGCGAACGCCTCATTCCCACGTAGTGCCATCTAGTAAAAAATCCTTAACTTTATAATATGCCTTGTTGTACAAACGTTCCTTGACAGTTTTCTTAAATCTATGAACAGGTAGTAGTTGAACGTTTTGTGGGATCTTGTTGAAAAGTTGTTTGTGTTAAACCACTCCGAAAGTCATAATAAATCATCGCTCTTGAATTTTCTCGAGTCAATTCCATTTTCTCAACGACTAAACAAGTTTGAAAAAACCTCGTGACAAGACCGAGAATCTTTTTTTAAATAAATAAATGGTATTCGATTTTTAAAACCAAGGAGTTTTCAATTAAAAAGATTTTAATATGACAGGAACAGTGGAAATATTCCATTCCCGATACTTTTAGTGCAGCCTAGTAAATAACCAAATTGAAAAAAGTTGCGTTGTATTTGAAGATGGCCGTTGGTAATAAATGTCCTTGTAAATTATTGCAAATCTTAATATTAAACTTCATGTCTTCTACTAAGCTTTCACGAGCCATGAATTTCATTTGTCGGCTGGGCATTGTAGTGACGCGTTGTATGTAGGCATGGAGCCAATTCCATGTCGACAAGGAACTCATTTTGGCGCGTTCCTGGACTTGTCGCGTATTACTAGAACGTGTTGCCTTGAATTAAACAGACCGCTGGCGAAGTTAGTGGCCATATTATATAAGTGAACACATTTTGGATAGCGTCATAAAAATGTCGCGGGAAATTTAAATTTGGAATTGTAATTTTTTGTTTGTTTGTATACCAGGAATACAACGGCCAGGGTTAGGTTAGTTAGGGTTGAGAACTTTTTGTTTGATCTGGTAATTTAATTTTTGTGTTTGACATGTTGGATGTTTTTAATATTTTCATTTGTTGTAAAACGCAGTCGTTATTGGACTATGGAATATTTGAGGCATAATGGAACCGTACAAATCGAATTAATTGGATAATAGTTCGAAGCGCATTATGCTTGAATTAAATAAATGTGTTTTAGGAAATTGTTATTGTCATTGGATACGAAATATAACGTCTGGTATCGATTTTCGGAAAACGAAACTGATTGGAACTGAATTTTGAAATTTTATATTTTTAATTTATTATTTTAAAATTTTTTTTATTACTTATGAGGGTGAGTGAGCTCACGGCCCACCTATGACGTAAATGCCGCCACCTACCTCGAGACATAAGTTCTAAGTCTCAGTTTTAACAGTACAACGGCTGCCTCACCTTTCAAACCGAAACGCATTACTGCTTCACGGTTGAAATAGGCAGGGTGGTGGTACCTACCCGTGCGGACTCAAGATGTCTTACCTCCAGTAAACGAATTACGAAATGTCAAATTACGAATTTGAGAAAATTAGATTGATGTTCGATCTGATTTAAATGGTAAAAAAAGAGGTTATAATGTTATAAAACTACCTACACGACCTTTGCGGGCTAATCTCGCGGAAGTTGCGGACCCCACCTCGGCTGTAACGAGATAAAACACGCGAGACTACGCGCACGGGCTGAGTTAATGCCTTATCACATTCTCCGCATCGAAGGAAACGAGTTACTTTGTAAAATGAGATGAAATTTTGGAAAAAAAAGGCCCGTCATGCTTATACCTTTGAAACATATCAAGTATGGCGCATTAATAATACGATGCTGTAAATAATTGAATATTATAATGCTTTAATAGAGGTAGGGTCTATATGGGTAAATGCGTTCAGATTTGAATGATGGAACAGCCGTTTTACATTGAAATTGAGACTTCGATGTTTTGTCTTTTGAGACATACTTTGGGGTGTGGCGACATTCACGTCGTGATGTCTATCAAGTATCATCATTATCTTCGAAAAAAAGGGCTCAGTGGCGTGGATTGATAGAGCTCAATCTACACCACTGAGCCCTTTCTTTTATTTTTTTATTGCTTAGATAGGTGGACGAGCTCACAGCCCACCTGGTGTTAAGTGGTTACTGGAGCTCATAGAAATCTACAAGGCAAATGCGCCACCCACCTTGAGATATAAGTTCTAAGGTCTCAGTATAGTTACAACGGCTTTCCCGCCCTTCAAACCGAAACGCATTACTGCTTCACGGCAGAAATAGGCGGGGTGGTGGTACCTACCCGCGCGGACTCACAAGAGGTCCTACCACCAGTAAAGATAAGATAATGCACGGCCTCCTTTTGATTCTTTAATTATTAAGAAAACCACTAGCGCATTTAGCTTGTACAGGTAATTTGTAATGTTACAAAGCTGAGTAACAATAACAGGGCTTAACGAATTACAATGGAATTACTCTACAATTCATTTATTAACAGGTTTGTTTGCTCTTTGTCTGGGTGCTTATTATCAGTATTTAAACATTTAAGGCCTGTGCATACCGCGTTTTTTAAACACGCCGTCGACACGCGTTTGTAGCGATACAGACGCGATACGCACGCAAGTCAGACGCAGCCTGTAGACCTTTGCACACCTGTAAAAATTCAAATACGCGTTTGAATCGATACAGACGCGCTGTGTTTCGATACAAACGCGCTGGCATTTTACGTTTTTAAGCAGAGCCTTGTAAACAGTAGCAGTCGGTCGTGACAACATTGATTGCATGCGCTTTGTTATTTATTTAAAAAAAAGGGAGAAAAAAATTACCGACTTTTTTGGGTACACCCACTTACAAGCGAGAGAATATTGTGTGGACATTATACAAGGTTTAGAAAATTAATAGGACACGACAAAAAATTTGCAAATTGTTAGCGAATGTCGTATTCATCATTTCAAGAACTTCATGAGATTCTTAGACCGGAATTAACTCGCCAAAATACATTGCTATGATCATGTGTATCGGTGGAAGAACGATTACTTAAAACAATAAGGTAAGAGAGACATCTTGTCGAGCTTTCTGCGTCGAAAGGCGCCATTTTTTTTCCAAAGACATACGGTGCATCAAATTACTCGATTGATACTAGCATAGATTCACATTTCCCTCGTTGCAGAGAAAACGCCACCCGTAGGTAAGGCGCGCGCGCCAGCGGTCGCATCGGTGTCGCGCGTTTGAATCAATACAAACGCGATGCTAACGCGCGTTTGTATCGATACAAACGCCATCAAACTGCTCTGTAGGATAAGAACGCGCGTTTAAGAAACGTTGTGTGCACTTTGGGGAGATATATACGACAAAGGGAAGATCTTCCACCGAGCGGTGACATTGCTCGGTAGACCGACGGTCCGAATGTTGTTGTTCGGAACTTGTATATATGCGCTCTATCTTGAAAATGTCGTAAGCGAGATTCAGGCATCTGTCAATTATCTTGCGTTGTATGATGGCTACCCGCCACACACAGTCCCTTATATGTCGGAGAAACCACAATTATTAACATCATCGTCAGACATCATAGAAGCGAATGGGGTGATCGAGCTAAGCGAAATATTGAGTTACGTTTGTTGTCTTAGAACTATTTAGAAAACATCTCTTGACGTTAGCAAACGATAACGAATGACATTTCTTAGGACAGAGACACCGCTCTTCAAGAAGGCTGGTTGGTAAGCGTGATGGCGTCTACGCGCCTCCATCGACTAGGCTCTGTCGTAGCACGAAGTTAGCAGAGCTCAGACGACACCGCGATCGTGCTGCCATCTCTCGGGAATCGTGCTGCGTTTCGTTGCTACCAAACTAATGACGGTCTCCGACATATTTTTATTAAGGGCCGGAATTACATTTTGCTTTACTTTGCGTTTCGAATACTCCACAGTTTCCACGGTCAAGCCTTAGTCGCCTGTGACGTAAAAGTAAGTTTAATTTTAAATGAAAAACAAAGCAATGCAAAGCAAAGCGCCGACGTAGCGCGCTGTAGAACAAAGCTGAATTCAAACAACAGAGCTATATGTTATAGTTGTTATATTGCCTTTGTAATCTCCTTTCATCCAGCCCGTTTGTTCCTGGTTAGCCTCAGCAGCTAAACAAAAATATCTCGAAACAAAAAGCTTTCGTGGCAAAGAGGTTTAATGTATTAAAATAAAAAAGGATTGAACCAAATAATATTAAAAGCTAGTTTGTTTTATTGTTATATTTAAAATATTCGTGTACTGGTTTGGCCTCTTTGAACTACAGATTTTTCATCATCCGTTCGCAGTGCTGTTCTCATCTTATGTCCTAACTATTCCAAACCTTCTAATTTATATCTCAACTGCTTGTGTTAAGGTGTATTATCAGGTTAACACGAATTTGTATGCCTTACTTGTCTGTTCCTGGTTAGCCTCAGCAGTTAAACAAAAATATTTTGAAACAAAAAGTTTTCGTGGCAAAGAGGTTTAATGCAATATATAATATACCTAGTCAGGTCATAAATTCTGTCACATGTTTAATGTAAAATAATTGAAACAAGTTTATTCATTATGTAACCATTCATATACCAAAATGAAATTAACAAAACATAGATTCTTATGACACTAAAGTTTATTCAAAATGACCTCCGTGATTTTGAATACAGGCCTTCAATCTGCGCGGCCAGTCGTCTATCGCAGCACGAACGAGGTCCATGTCAATATCGGCGGCTGCCTTAATCAAGGATGTCTTGAGTGACTCCAAATTGGGATGAGGCTTTGAGCACGCCTTTTCCTCCAAGTGTTGCCATATCTTGTAATCTAACGGATTCAAATCTGGACTGGAGGAGGGCCAGTCTTCGTGCCGGATGAAGTCGATTTCACGCGCCGCCAGCCAGTCTTGTGTGCTCTTCGCTCTATGAGCTGGCGCCGAATCTTGTTGGAATACCCAGTGCCTGTTATTGAACATGGTATGAGAAACAGGTTCCACAAGGTTCGTCAGGACTGTATTTTGATACACAACTGCATTCGTTTTTACACCTTTCTCACAAAAATGTACCTCTGTTAAGCCCCAATAAGAAACTCCCAACCATACCATGAGCGAGGATGGAAAATGACCTCGTTGGACACGCGGAATATGGTTGCTCGCTTCTTCACTACTGTGTGCGTACACCTTATCATTTTGTTTGTTGTAGCTCTCTTCTACGGTAAATTTTTTTTCATCCGAAAAAATAATTTCCCGATATTTTTTTCCCGCGTACGGCTTCAACAAAGCGCGGCATCTCTTCAGTCTCAGGTCCATTAGACGAGCATTCAAACGATGTCCTGTTTTTCTTCGATATGCCCGAAGCCCTAAGTCTTCATTTAACACCCTTTTCACCGTGGTTCTGCTTAACCCCATCTGAAGGGCCAACAGTTTCTGCTTACGTTTGGGATTTCTTTGAATTCGCGCCTTCACAGCTTTTATCACTGCTGGAGTCCTAACAGACCGAGGGCGACCACTTCTTGACCTGTCATCTACACTAGAGTCTTCATTGTATCGTTTGATGGTACGATAAACGAATCTTTTGGTTATATTCAAATTTTTCAGTATGTTAAAAATTTGAATTGGCGCGTAACCGCAACGATGCAACGCAGTAACTGCAACACGGTCTTCTTTAAGCGTCCACTCCATATTTAAAAATGTGTTAAATTCTAAAAGTATACATTTTTATTTTCATGAACAATTCGAAATTCGAATTCAATAAACTTTTTTGTAGCCAGCATTCTAAAAGAAAAGTTTTTACTGTGTGACAATACTTATGACCTGACTAGGTATAATACCTTTCTCTTTCTCCCTCTTTCTTTTCGTTCTCTCATCCATTTTCTTTCTATTTTACGTAATTTATTATTTCCTAAAATACTGAATTTCCTAAATACTTTCCTATACTTAAATAAAAACTAATCAGCAAAATTTAAGAGAAAAATAAAGAAAACCTACATAAAATTGAGCACGATTTTTTTTTTGCAAATTGTGTCGATTCTATATTAGCCGAAGGAACTTCGTTCCTACCTGGTGTCCCACGACACCACATTTATAATTTTAAACCTTCTCTGGACTTCCACGAATAATTCAAGACCAAAATTAGCCAAATCGGTCCAGCCGTTCTCGAGTTTTAGCGAGACTAACGAACAGCAATTAATTTTTATATAATAATATAGAGATAGCCCTGTTATGTGAAATATAAAATGGTATTTATATAGTGATATTCAGAGAATTCCGTCATGTTGTGTGATCGGTTTTAGTGCTATAATACTAACGTACCAAGATGAAGTGGACTCTCAGCTTATCAGACAGCGATAAAAACATTAGCACCACTAAAGGACCCGTGTTCGAGAATTCTTCAAGCTGTAAACAAAAAGCAAGTAGGATTTCCGTCCGAAATACAAGGGAGCCCCTTTCCGAGCGAGCGTGTTTGCCAACAATAACTACTTCGAGCCGAAAAAGGGGATGTTTTGATTACGTTTCAAAAGAAAACTTTTCCTGTTTTTTTTTTTGTACGTAACTTGAGCGCCCCGACGCGCCGCCTAATGTCTTTTGCCTTGTTTTATTTTCCGTTTAATTTTGAAGAATTCAATTAGTTGTAAAGTTTGGTTATTGAGATTCTGTATGGCTTTTACCTTTCGCGAAAACTCTCTGAAAACTAATCAATGGTGGTCGTCAAGGAATTTCTGACTGAGATGATGAGAAGCTTCATGGTTTTCTTGTTGATTTGTATTTTAGAAAAAAAAATAACCCTTATTTTGTTTAATGTTGTTGCTTTATTTGCTAGTCATTAGCGCGGTGAATTACTATTGTATCACATGTTAGTGTTTGACTATTAGTGTTTGACATATTAGTGTATGACATATTAGTGTTTGAAATATTAGGGTATGACATATTAGTGTATGACATATTAGTGTATGACATATTAGTGTAGTCGAAGATGGTGGTGAACTCACCCAAAATAGAAGCACTAGATGCGTTCCGTTTTAAAGGGTGGGGCAATCGATATACGCATAATCCTCCTATAGCACGGTAGGTATTGTGGGTTCGTAATTCATAATGTAGTTTACTAAATATCGTGTTGTATAAGTACCGTGTTATAAAAGGGTTTTGAGGAATTTTTCTTTTCGTGTTATAGTGGAACCGTGTTGTAAAATATCGTGTTATTTGAGGAAGGTTAACCTGTACAATTGAAACTCCGACCTCGTGTGTCAAGGTGGTTGACAGCGTTAACGTTGTGATGTCCGTGGGCCAGGTAAGTTTACGCAATATAATCAGTTTAAATCTGTAAGTATAATAGTTAAAGGATACTGTTTTTTTTTTTAAATTGTCATAACGGATTTTGTTTAAAAAAATACCAGTTCGGGAAATCGGTAACTTCTGCGCCGTCACATATTTATTATAAACTAAAAGATAATAAGCACCAAATTCGTTCATTAATGTTATTTTAGTAATGTAGAAAAGAACGAGACCATTAACTTATTATTTATTCGTAGGACCATTGACGTAAAATTGTAAGTAAAATTGACGTGGGCGAGTGATTGATATGCTTCGATGTGGAATAATATCGCTGCAATCACTCATTCGCTACCTGGCTATCGAGTATTAAAGCGAAAAACTGTAGTAATGACTGTTTGTTTAATATAACAATATGTTAAACTATAACTGTATCAACTTTAGGAATATCCTAGTTTGTCAATCGGAGTTAGTGTTACCAGGTTGGTGGGTTTTCCGTCGATTTTGGGGAAAAAAACGTTATTTAGAAGTATATGTGACTGTAATTCAATGTTAAGATTAATGTGATCTTTAAGTTATTTGTTCAAGAATAAACAATATAAGGTAAAAAAATTATGATGAGAACTTGTCGTTTGTCAGTATTTCTCATTGCCAGCCCACACACACTCACAGTGTGTGAGCTCGCAGCCCACCTGGTGTTAAGTGGTTACTGGAGCCCATAGACATCTATGACGTAAATGCGCCACCCACCTTGAGATATAAGTTCTAAGGTCTCAAGTATAGTTACAACGCATGAATAGGCAGGGTGGTGGTACCTAGCCGCGCGGACTCACAAGAGGTCCTACCACCAGCAGGACCTCTTATGTCTCTCCAGTTAAACTTCCCTTATTGTTCACAGACAAATTAAAAATTCGTATCGCCCCACTAAACAATGGAACGTTAAAGGTCGCCCCTCAGCACCGAGCTATTTTACGAGCCCGACTTAAGTTTACGGCCTATAAATTTGGCGATTTGAAAACGACATTAAATATAAGAGACCGGAGACGATGGACGGAGAGGCGGGTCCCTCGTTGGCGAGCATCGTGGTAGGGAACGCGGAATACACAAGTGGACGGCTACTCGACATACATTCAGAACGGGAAGGTAATATGGTAACTCGTTTGAAAGTCGATTTTTGATTATTTTTTATTGTTTCGATGGGTGGACGAGCTTACAGCCCACCTGGTGTTAAATTGTTACTGGAGCCCATAGACATCCACAACGTAAATGCACCACCCACCTTGAGATATAAGTTCCAAGGTCTCAAGTATAATTACAACATTCAAACCGAAACGCATTACGCAGAAATAGGCAGGGCGGTGGTACCTACCCGTGCAGACAAGAGGTCCTACCACCAGTAATTACGCAAATTATAATTTTTTGCGGGTCTAATTTTTTATTACACGATGTTATGCTTTCACCGTGGAAGTCAATTGTGAACGTTTGTTGAGTACGTATTTCATTAGAGAAATTGGTACCCGCCTGAGATTCGAACGCCGGTGCATCGCTCAACACGAATGTAAGAATCCCTACCGTGCCGGGACAACGCAAAGCCTCCGTCGCCTGAAACATGTCTGGTCGGATCCCCCGGATTCACTATCGGTGCTTTTAGGATCCTCAAGCATCGGTCACCGTCCTCGTCGAACTTGTGAATCACGACGAAGAGTTTGACAAGCGAACACTGAGCTCACTGAGGTTCTCGCCGGATCTTCTCAGTGGGTCGCGATCCCGATCAGGTGGTAGATTCAGCGAAGCACTGCTCTTGCTAGAGCTAATGTTAGCAATTCTCTCAGCTTGAGCCCGTGAGCCCGCCTACCCGTCAGGGCGTAGCTGCAATAGCCTCAAAGGCTACCAGCGAATAAGTAGGAAAAAAAATTAAACTTCGAAAATGAACGTAATTGCGCACAAGTCATTTGACAGAGGCCAATTTGTATGATTAACGACAAATTATGACTAAAGCTAATAATCGTTATCAGTAGATCACTTTTAGAAGATGTATACAAATAGAAATGGTTACGAATGCACTTAACGATTTTGTTTCATTGTTTACGCCAATAATGTATGTTTATATATACTAGCGACCCGCCCACGCTTCGCTGCGGAAACTGTAATTTATTATTGATTTCTTCACTATTTAATGGATGTTATTATACATATAAACCTTCCTCTTCAATCACTCTATCTATAAAAAAATCGCATCAAAATCCGTTGCGTAGTTTTAAAGATTTAAGCATATATAGGGACAGACAGATATAGGGACAGAGAAAGCGACTTTGTTTTATACTATGTTGTTGATAATGTTATGTTTCTCAATTAGAGTATGATTTATTATAGACTAGCTGACTCGGCAGACTTCGTAGTGCCTCAATCGTTAAATAAAAGACACATCAAGGGGACACATCAAAGGAAAAACAAAATTGTTTGTTTTTATATAATTCCGAGCTTTTTTATATTTTCTCACCTTTTAAACTTTCCTTGGACTTCCACGAATAATTCAAGACCAAAATTAGCCAAATCGGTCCAGCCGTTCTCGAGTTTTAGCGAGACTAACGAACAGCAATTCATTTTTATATATAGAGATAAAAGATAAATCAAAACAATGTAAAACATTATATACGAAACGTACAGTAGGCGTTCTCATCTAAACAGCCGTAACATAGACAAGAATTTAAAGAAGCTAATCGTGTACTTATCGATTGAATAAGTAGTGTCGAGTTACGTGACCTACTTAGTGCTTAGTTAAGGTTCTCAATGGCGCAAAAGTTAACTCAAATTTGTATGAAGTTAGAACGTTTGTCTACGTTTGCCGCTAGGGGCGCTGTTCCGACTGTATACAAATTTGAGTTAACTTTTACGCTATCGGGAACGTTAAAAAACTCGGACTAAGCACACAGTGAGTTCGGAATGCGTGGTTATGGCTCGTTATAAAGCAAAGCGTAGTCGATGCAGCCTCCATAGAGCTGCGCCCGCGGATGGCGGACGATTGTTTTGCACAAAGGGTATACAAGGGAACGAAATGCAAAATCATTATTCGCTTCGACATTAATAATACCGTTTCTTTGAAATATGATTGATTGCTATTGATTGAATATTGTTTGGGTTGACGATACAATAATGGGGCGGCAGTGTTATAAGCTTTTTTTGCTGTTTGTTTATGAAGACTAATAGTGTACTAGGTATGAGCGTTAGTTAGGACATTAAATAAACTACCAAAGAAATTAAGAGACCTAAACGATTTTCATTTTACGAAAAAACTAAAAGATAATCTTATTAGTGAAAATTATTATCACATAAATGATTTTCTTAGGGACGACATTGAAAATAAATGGATTTTTTTATTGTTAGTTGAATTATGGATGAATGAATGGTAAATTATATAATATCATAATATCTTGCACTGCACTAAAATTCGCATGTCAAATAATAACAAAGCATGCGCGCTGGTTTTAATTTATGTAATAACTCATTTTCACTACGGTTTTTATTTTTTTATTGCTTAGATGTGTGGACGAGCTCACAGCCCACCTGGTGTTAAGTGGTTATTGGAGCCCATAGACATCTACAGCGTAAATGCGCCACACACCTTGAGATATAAGTTCTAAGGTCAGTATAGTTACAACGGCTGCCCCACCCTTCAAACCGAAACGCATTACAGCTTCACGGCAGAAATAGGCGGGGCGGAGGTACCTACCAGTGCGGACTCACAAGAGGTCCTACCACCAGTAATTACGCAAATTATAATTTTGCGGGTTTGATTTTTATTACACGATGTTATTCCTTCACCGTGGAAGTCTATATATGCTTAGCTTATATTATATATATTATAATTATGCTTAGTGAATAAATGATTTCTTTCTTTCTTTCTTTTTCTTTCATTCAAAATGACCTTAAAGTCGTATGGCTCCAGCGTTCTTGTCTCGCGTTTCTTTTTTGTTATGATTGAAGGATTACTGGTGGCCCGGATGCCTTCCCAGTTTCACCAGGACAGGTGGGCGAGCAAAGGGTCAGCCAAGAGGGGTGGGATTAGCTAACAGCTACTGTCTCGCGTTTGACATGTAATTTTTATTCAAGTATATATATTTTATACAAGTATATACTTTTTATTAATTTATTTATTTGTTTGTAGCTTGGTGGAGTGCGTCGCTGACAGGTACACTCAGTTCCTCCGCTATTTTGTCCGACCATCGTTTGGTACCTCTACCCCTAGGCTTTTTTCCCATTATTTTTTAGCTGGTTGACGGAATCTGACGGAGTCACAATCCTCAGCAGTGAGGGACCGATCGAAGAAAGAGAGATTTATTTGTTTATTCAGCTTTATGAACATAAGTACAGCGCACTAAATGCCCAAGGCATTCCCTACCACTCAACGAAAGGGTGGTGTAGAGAGTACCGTGGTAAGCGCATTTCCTTTTTGACAAATAAGAAAAATTTTAATAATGTTATATACATATACAAACACACACAACGCCGTACATATTATTAAATCATAATTATAATACAAAATTTAATTTAAATAATATCTAACCTCTATTTTCAATAAATAGCATCCCCAATACTGCTATTATTATTTATTATTGAATTCTTTATTTCATACAATAATCTATATAAATGCTAGTAACAGTTATTTCTTAAAAATAAGTTAGTAAGGACACAGAAATAAAAGAAAACAACATATTGAAATTCAAAATCAAACGTTTGCAATAGCGGCATTACGATTAAATTTTGTGGACCTCTCTGCAATGATTCAGAAAAGGTCCATCTAACCTAGAGAATATCATGGCCACAAAAATATGTTAGACGTCGTTTGAAGTCTATGGGTCTACGGTGGAACTTCGGTTGTATTTGTACCGTTTGATCTGTAGGAATTGTTCAAAAACGATCCCCTCATCTCATTTTTACCATCGCACCGCCCGCCGGCGGAGCAGAATTCATGCACACTATCTGGAACCGTTATGCCTATCCACAGGACATTACCAGATATCGTCTTTGCCACATACCATCCGGCTTTGGAATGAAGTCCCCTCCACGGTGTTTCTCGAGCGATATGATATAACTACCCTCAAACCAGGCTTTCAGGAGTCTAGTCGTGGGTAAGACACGATTTGACATTGACATCGTATATAATTTAAATAAAATAGTTATGTATGAATAAGCTTTTTTTTATTGCACTTATAGGCAAACGAGCATATGGCCCACCTGATAGTGAGTGATTATCGTCGCCCATGGACTTCACCAATACCAGGGGCAGAGCCAAGCCGCTGCCTACCAATTGTTTGTCTTTAATATTATTTGTCTATAGTGTGTAGTCTTGACGAAATCATATAAGTATTATAAAGTCTTTGACAATCGAACCAATTTTTTTTTTTTCTATTCTCAATTAGAACACAGACTTTAAACATTAACAAAAGTTTGACAATAGACAAAGAGTATGTGTATTTATGTCTTGTGTCAAATATCAAGTATGTGTAATGTTTTTTTTTATTGATTTAATGTATTTTTTATGTATAATTAAAAAAAATATTAGCATTCTGCACTTCTTCTCTATATTCTCTATAAGTTTAGGAAATTTCAGTTTTCATTTCATTTCATTTTTTCTCCGTCGAAATTTTCGTAAAAAGGGGTACAAAGTTTTTGCTTCACGCATTCATATATAGATAAATTAAATCCAGATTAAAAAGCGTTACCGATAAACCAATGTATTGGCTTGGCATTGCCTATGACACTACTCGCCATCAGATAACACAAAGAATTAGAATTCTAGATAATCTAAAGGTCTGATGATGAACAGCTTGTAGGTCCTTAACATCTAGTAGATCCTGGCTAATAAAATGCCCTTGTTTTTATTTACCAAATTACAAGATTACTTTAAGTTAAGATATATCATAGCCAACTCCGTGTAGATACTGAATTTCTTGTGACTTTTCCCGCAAAAGAACCCAAAAATTTATCTATTTTTTTTCTCTCCCTAGCAGACCGCCAGAGGGCAAAGATAGCGCCCAACCGATTTCATTTCCGCTGGGAAATGCGGTAGATATCTTTGGGTACTTCATATTATTACGCTGGCGAAAAAAAAAACTCTCTAACTAGAATAAGCTTTAAATATACAAAATGTGAATTTTTACCTCAAACTTTAGGGAATTGGTTTTGAATTTCATGATTTATAAGTTAAGTAATGAATAAATTTGTTTTATCTCTACTAAGATTATAATGACATTAAAAATTATGGCCTACCTGCTATTATGCTCATGGACAACATGACATGAATGGTAATCTGAAACATACTTTTTTTATTGCTTAGATGGGTGAACGAGCTCACAGCCCACCTGCTGTTAAGTGGTTACTTGAGCCCATAGACATCTACAACGTGAATGCGCCACCCACATAGAAATATAAGTTCTAAGGTGTCAAGTATAGTTACAACGGCTGCCCCGCCCTTCAAACCGAAACGCATTACTGCTTCGCGGCAGAAATAGGCAGGGCGGTGGTACCTACCCGCGCGGACACACAAGAGGTCCTACCAACAGTAAAAATGTGTGAAATGAAATTAATTTTGCCTCACAAGGTACAAGCGCCATCAAAGTGATAGACGCGTATTATCTCGTTCACGGTTCTTGGTTCGAGATTCATCGACGCGTGCACTCTGATTGACGAGTGAGCGATGCGTGCAGAGCGATCGATGTATTATTCAGTTATCGATAATGTAATATCAATTTTCTCCGGTATACTGTTACATGGTGTGTAGAGCGGGAAATGTTTTTGAAGGGTTTCATGCCCGTATCTTTAGACGTTTCGTAAAATAGTCCTCCACTCTTAACTCATCCGATGATGCTCGAGAATTCCCTCCAAACTTACTCGAGTTTGGTATTTTTAGTCGACCATTACAATATTCCTCAACTGTCCTCGAGTGAGGTAATAATGATGAAAATTTGATCAAGCTAGCATCAAACCCATAGAGTTCTGTAGTCTATGGTCATTGTTTAATGTCAAAGTCAGGCTGCCGCTGTCTGTTTGACACTAGATGAACTTGTTTGATGTTTTGGTTGCTGAGTTATTCGTAAATATGTGTGCGTGCGGTAAATCTGAAAGTGTATAATTTATTTTCTAACCTATTATTATTTTAGATTTCGGATCCGGCTTTGTATTTTTATTCGCCGCTTTTGTGTGATTTTGGTTGCATCGTGTTGTTGAAGTGCTTTTCCACAAACACCAGTTTATTATTATATAAATAAAACTTATAATCGCATTGACTTTATTTATCAGGTAGTAACCAAAATATGTCTCTTATGTAGGTAAATAAAATAAAGAGTTTCAAATGTCTAACCTCGAACTATTTACTTTATTAATAAATATTATCAAACTTAAATTATCAAAATACGCGGGAATCATGCACAGATCCAGGCCATTGCACAACAATATCATATATTTCCATTTGCGGTCCACATACTATTTGGACATTGATAGAAAACCAGCCTTGAGGAACGTTCAAGGTACGTCGCGACGTACCTTGACTTGACAGTTCGCTTACTTCACTCCGGTTAGGAAATTTTTCCAAGGACGTTTGAGTGGAGTTTATTTTTACGACTAATCATACCAAAACGCGCGTTGGAGGTTGAGTCGAGTCGAGTTAAGCTCGTGTAAACGACTAAAGATACGGGTGTCAATGTAGTTTCTTCACTTGCGAATATCT
Organism: Bombyx mandarina; assembly: GCF_030267445.1. Lineage (NCBI taxonomy): Eukaryota > Metazoa > Arthropoda > Insecta > Lepidoptera > Bombycidae > Bombyx > Bombyx mandarina. Next base: position 12,159,452 of record NC_143222.1, on the reverse strand, counting down.
TGGACTATTTTTTATTGCTTAGATCTGTTGACGAGCTCACAGCCCACCTGGTGTTAACTGGTTACTGAAGCCCATAGACATCTATAACGTAAATGACGCCACCCACTTTGACATATAAGTTCTAAGGTCTCAGTATAGTTACAACGGCTGCCCCACCTTTCAAACCGAAACGCATTACTGCTTCACGGCAGAAATAAGCGGGTTGGTGGTACCTACCCGTGCGGACTCACAAGAGGTCCTACCACCAGTAATTACGCAAATTTTAATTTTGCGGGTCTGATTTTTATTACACAATGCTATTTACACGAGAAATAGCCTCTCATGGCTATCAGCATAGGTAGGAGAAAGAAAAATCGTTAAACAATATATTATTATTATATTATCATGCAACATCTGCAATACAAACAATTATAATTAATAATCGATTGGAGTATTCAACTAGATATAGTCAAGGTGTAGCGCAATCAGTTCTAATGGCTAATTTAATATTCGTTTAGCACCAAATCTACTACAATATTTACGAGGCACACATATAAAAATAAAAACGTTTTTAGAGCAGCTTAAAAGTCCCGCTTAAACAATAATAATGCTCGTATATCACAAAGGCGAATGCTTACTTAATTTGTAAAAAAAACCGGCAAAATTTTCCCGTCGGCAATTTAGAAAATTAAAAAAGAAGTACCAGGGCTCGTGCTCGGCCAGGTGTCGCACACGCTCCGCGGGATAAACGCGTTTGATCAGCGCTCATGCGTGACGCCGGTGTGCAGCCTACCTTAGATGCGGGTATTTTTGTACTACATATATACCTCGCTATCAACGTTTGGACGGATTCAAAGTTGCAAGGTAATTAAATAATTAAACTAATAGTAGATTTTTTTTAATTTTGTTTTTCTACCATCAGATAATTTGAAATGTTGGGTTGTTCGATTTGGTTTTAGAATCGTTTAATAATGATGGTTCTCGAATAGTTTGTAATTCTTAAAACTAGTTGTTTATTTGTGTTCAATTCAGTTCAATACAAAATCAGGCTTACAGTTTGCACCAAAACGCCTAACTCGTTAACACATTTTTTTTTTTTAATATTATTATAATAAGTATTATTAGTATCCTAAAAATAACATTATTTTAGACAAAAGTATTCCCTAACTATCGGCAAACACGTCAGCATCCTTGATTTTGATTCATTCCTGGACAGAAATTCGTTTAACAACGCAAATCGACAATAATAGTAAAGATGCACCTCTATTTGGTATAAACAAATCAACCTTCTTTCTGTTCTTTACGTAGCCTTTAGGTTTTGTATTATCTCGTAGAACTATGCGAAATATTATAGTGTTTAGTTAACAATTGCGATATAATATTTTCAAGCGAAATTTCGATTCGTTACGGCTAGAGAGAAAATATACAATTTAGGACGAGCGAGAGTGAGAAAATAGACAGAGCGTCTCGCGAACCACTCGACCGTGGAGAGAGGAAAAGGACAAAGCGAGTTAGGTCGTTTCTCTTACACACATTATTTCCTATTACAAGAGAAATTTGATTTAAGGGAAAAATGAAGAAAACCACAATACTACACACCATAAAAGAAGTTTCACTTCTTTCACGTGCACAAAGTTGCACAAAGTTGCACGCGCACCATTTTTATTTTATTAAATTATCTTTATATAGTCATATTTTACTAGTGGTAGGACCTCTTGTGAGTCCGCGCGGGTAGATACCACCACCCTGCCTGTTTCTGCCGTGAAGCAGTAATGCATTTCGGTTCGAAGGTAGGGAGAGGCACAGTCGTTGTACTGTAAAAACTGAGACATAGACCTCGAGTCTCCAGGTGGAACTCATTTACGTTGTAGATGTTTATGGGGTCCGGTACCCATTAAAAGTCAAGTGAGCCGTGAGCTCGTCCAGTCAGCTAAGCAATAAAAATCTGTGTATTTATATCCAGTTTCAGAGAGTAATATTAATGTTGTCAAAATCTACTAAGGATTTACTTTTTTTCTGCCTGGCAAGCGGAATAAGCGTACCGCGCAAGATGCGGGGCGCGGCGGGAATTAATTTTATCGTTTTTGTATTTGCTTTGTTGATGGAAATGCTAATTGGACAGTGATTTTCGCCGCCAAAACGTAGAAGTGAAATTGAAATTAACATCGAGGCTTCAACTTTTGAAACATCGAAATATTGCGATAGACAAAATTTTGTTTGACCTTTACGTTGAAGTGAAATTTAAGTTTTGCAAATATATTTTATGTTAATAAAATCGTCGGGGTGAAGTGAAAATTAAATTCTCCTTTTCGTGTTTATGGAACTGGGGACACTATCGAAATCAATAACTTGGTAGTCCTTAGCGGAGTGAGAAGTATAACGGATTTTACCGGCACAATAATTATAAAAAAAAAACTTTTCAGCTTAAAAGTACCTATCTTTTGCCTGCGGTTACTAACATTTATGTAAAAAAATTGAGAACGTATGTGCATATGCAAAATTTTATAAGCGTTATTTGATTAGTTATTTATGTAATTTTAATCACTTAAAATCCGGAACAAATAAACAGATTTTCGCATTTAAGATTAAATACTGGTGGTAGGACCTCTTGTGATCCGCACTTGTAGGTACCACTACCCTGCCTGTTTCTGCCGTGAAGCAGTAATATGTTTCGGTTTGAAGGGTGGGGCAGCCGTTGTAACTCATACTTGAGACCTTAGAACTTATATCTCAAGGTGGGTGGCGCATTTACGTTGTAGATGTCTATTGGCTCCAGTAACCACTTAACACCAGGTGAGCTGTGAGCTCGTGCATCCATCTAAGCCAGTGATTATCAAACTTATTTCCTTTACCGCCCCCTTTGAAAATCAATAATTTTTCAGCGCCCCCCATTTTTTATACACCCCTAAAACTTTAAAACCACAATTTCATTAATTTAATTAATAAATGTTGTATTAATTTTAGTAAATGTAGTACCACGTAGTACATATATATTTGTAGATGCTATTATTGTTTCTTCAATATATTATATGTCCGTACATTGCTACAGAGCCTGTATTTACAAATTTGCAAAGTAAAAATGAATTCTTCTCATCAATAAGTTTGTTTAAATTCAGAATTACCAAAATAAATTGCTAGTTCACTGTACTATTACTATGCTAATTTATTAGAACGAAACTATTTTTGTTGAATATCTTTCTCATTAATATAAGATTCTCATCATAAGATAATTAAAAATTTATATTTCGACTAGTAAATAATACTACTAACAATAATAACTTAGTAAAGTACGAATAAGCTAAACCTGGAAGTCGTAGAGGATTTCATTTATCTGGGCTCCGTCATAGCTACTAATGGATCCTCCGAAAAGGACCTCAGAAGGCGAATCAGTGTGGCAAAGAGAGCTATGTCCCAAATGGACCGAGTTTGGGTGGCATTTTTCTCTACGGCGCAGAGACTTGGATCCTCAAGAAAGCCGACCGCCAACGTATCGACGCGTTTGAGATGTGGTGCTGGAGGAAAATGCTCGGGATTCGTTGGACAGAACACAGAACCAAAGAATCCATTCTTACCGAGCTCAAGATTCCAATGCACCTCCGCACTACATGCGCGCGGAGGAGTTTCGAGATCTTTGGACATATCGCCAGAAAGAGAGGTAACAATATGAAAAAGCTGCTGGTGACAGGCAAGGTATGCGGGAGAAGGCACAGAGGCAGAAATCCAATGCGCTGGTTGGACCAAATACGCTCCACTCTCAGTACCTCAGTCCACGTTGCTATCCACACAGCCGAGGACAGGCAGGAATGGCGCAAGATGATGCAGGAGAAAGTTATTAAAGGAGGCCACGACCCTCAGCACAGAGGATTATCGACGCAAGAAGGAAGGAAACTACGAAAAATAAATTAATATCATTTCGTATTATAGATAAATATGGCTAATTTTTCATAGAATTTTAGTTTATAATTTAGAACTGGTTCAAATAAAAACCGCCGCCTAAGTCAGCGTTTGTAATAATTAATATCTATACTAATATTATAAAGAGGAAAGATTTGTTTGTTTGTATTCAATAGGCTCCGAAACTACTAAGCCGATTTGAAAAATTGTTTCACTATTTGGAAGCTTCACTATTCCCGAGTGACATAGGCTATATTCTTTTTTGAAAAAAATTAGGTATCCTTACTAAAACTCCAATAACCCAAGGTGTAAAAAAATTTTACCTAAAATATTATTTACGTCGCGTGCCCTACGAAAACTATTGATGATAGAATAAAATAATGTACTACGACTTTGTAAAAAACATTATTATTTACAAAAAGTGTCGCGACAGCATAATAATATTTATGCCGCAATAAGTGTTCTTTTATTTAAAAAAATGCCCTTGGTAAGACACGGAGTGCCCCCCTACCTTCGCCGACTTTGGCTTCCTACTTGGAGGACAGATCGGTCACGTGTACTGAGCACGGTGGGATCGTGCACAGGTTCCCGGTCGTGCGCGGTGTTCCACAGGGGTCGGTGCTCGGCCCCCTTTTGTGGAATATCGAGTATGACTGGGTACTGAGAGGTGCGCTCCTCCCGGGCCTAAGCCTAATCTGTTACGCAGACGACACGCTGGTCATGTCCCGGGGGGAGTTTTGCTGAGTTTGCTCGTCTTGCCACCGCTGGGGTGGCGCATGTCATCGGCAAAATTAGGAGATTAGGCCTCGACGTGACAGTCAGTAAAACCGAGGCCATGTGGTTCTACAGGCCGCGGAGAGTGCAACCTGTCGATGCCCATATCGTGGTTGGAGGCGTCCGTATCGGGTCGGGGTGCAGTTAAAGTACCTCGACCTCATTCTGGACAGTCGTTGGACCTTCCGTGTTCACTTTCAGAACCTGGTCCCTCGTTTGTTGGGGGTGGCCGGCGTGTTAAGCCGGCTTCTTCCCAACATCGGGGGGCCTGACCAGGTGACGCGCCTTATACGAGGCGCCCGCGTGGGGCCAGTCACTGGCCTTGGGGGTAGCGAAGTTGCTGCAACGGCCGCAACGCACCATCGCGGTCAGGATCATCCGTGGTTATCGCACCATCTCTTTCGAGGCGGCGTGTGTACTGGCTGGGACGCCACCTTGGGTCCTGGAGGCGGAGGCGCCCGCCGCTGACTATCAGTGGCGGGCTAACCTTCATGCCCGGGGCGTAGTGCGTCCCAGCCCCGGTGTGGTCAGAGCGCGGAGGGCCCAATCTCGGCGGTCCGTGCTGGAGTCATGGTCCAGGCGGCTGGTCGATCCTTCGGCTGGTCGTAGGACCGTCGAGGCGATTCGCCCGGTTCTTGTGAATTGGGTAAATCGTGACAGAGGACGCCTCACTTTCCGGCTCACGCAGGTACTCACTAGGCATGGTTGCTTCGGTGAGTTCCTGCACCGGATCGGAGCCGAGCCGACGGCCGACGGCAGAGCCGCACTAAGCGCTTCACTTTCCCTCCTTTGCCTTTTCATGAGCTCTGTCTCATGCGAGGTTTAGATGCTGGTTGTTGAGCGACAAGAGGTTTTAGTCGGTTCGACTCCGACATGCCCCGCCCTCCATTCCTAGTGAAGGGCGGAAGTCCGGCGATTTCCTTTTGACAAAAAAAAAAACGTGTGGCACTCGGGAACTGCGGCGGTATAGCTATTGCATAGCATTTTTTATCAACTTATGACATTATAATTAGACAATGATAATTTAATATTAAAACAATAATAAAACAAGACGACTTGGACACGGCAGAACATACGCTCGTCGCCTGCCCCGCATGGGAGGGGCGGCGGCGTGTCCTCGTCGCAAAAATAGGAAACGACTGTTCTGGCATCGATGCTCGGTGACGACGAGTCGTGAAAGGCGATGCTCGACTTCTGCGAGTGCACCATCTCGCTAAAGGAGGCGGCGGGGCGCGTGAGAGATGCACAGGCCCGCCACCATCGAGCGGGGTCCAGGGAGGTGAATCTCGGCCAAGCCAATCTGGACCTCTAAGTGTTTCGGATCTCCCTCACATGTCGGCCTGGGGACCGGCGAAGAGAGCCTAAGAAGACGATGTGCAAGCTGATCTGCACACGTTTTACGCATGAGCATCCGGGTGAAGAAAGGCCGGCTATCCTTAACCCACGCTGGTTCTGACCCAGCGAGGTATTCCGTAGGATAGACCATTCTAACCGGCGCCATCTAGGCGGGCTTCGGACAGCATGCCGACCGAGAGGGCTGGTGGTCGTGGTGCCGACGACCACCAGTCCAGCGTCCCGAGGGGGAGGGTGATGGGAGAGATGTGCTCCGCACTAAACGCTTCACTTTCCCTCCTTTGCCTTTTCATGAGCTCTGTCTCATGCGAGGTTTAGATGCTGGTTGTTGAGCGACAAGAGGTTTTAGTCGGTTCGACTCCGACATGCCCCGCCCTCCATCCCTAGTGAAGGGCGGAAGTCCGGCGATTTCCATTTGACAAAAAAAAAAACGTGTGGCACTCGGGAACTGCGGCGGTATAGCTATTGCATAGCATTTTTTATCAACTTATGACATTATAATTAGACAATGATAATTTAATATTAAAACAATAATAAAACAAGACCACGCTACATTAAACCTTAATAAAGGCAAAACCTTAACTGTCCCCTTCATACTCATAAGCTAAACCGCGCGAGAGAGAGATGGGCAGACTTTTCATGATGCGCATGCAGTGTGACGTCACGCCACGCGCTTATTCACAAACACTACACAAGCACAACGTGTGAATGTGTTGAACGCGAGCTACGTGGTAGGCGGAGTGAGGGATGTTAGGTTTTTTTCGTTACGGAATTTCATGATTCGGTCGCTGCGCTCAAGGCCCGCGATAAAAGCTATGCAATAGCTTAAAAATGTATGAACTTGTAATAAAATCTCCTTGGCTATACTATTTGTATCTGGCTGGTTTTAGTATCATTAAAAGTTTAAGTTCGAAAGAAGATAATTCCAAATTAAAATTAGGAAGATGTGTGATTTTACTTATTTTTCGTACTGTCAAGATGAGTGAATCTAATGAAGATATTCGATACATTTTAAAATTTTACTACAAAAAAGGTAAAAAAGCAACGCCAGCCGTGAAAAAATATTGCGATGTTTATGGACCTAGTGCAGTGTCTGTGAGAGTAGCACAAATTTGGTTTAAGCGTTTTCAATCCGAAAATTTTAAAGTCAAAGGTGCACGTCGCTCTGGTCGCCCTATTACGGATAAAATCGATGCCATTTTTGAAAAAGTGAGGCAAGATCGGCATATCGTAGTTGCGACGTAACTGAAGAACTGGGAATTGACCACAAAATAGTTATGGCGCATTTGAAAAAAACTGGGTACACAAAAAAGCTCACTGAAAGAAACCTAATGAACCATGTACTCATTTGTGATTCTTTATTACGACGTAATGAAACCGAACCATTTTTGAAGAAGCTGATAACTAGTGATGAAAAGTGGATCACGTACGACAAGAACGTACGAGAAAGGTTGTGGTCAAAGGCCGGTTAGGCTTCACAGACTCTGGCAAAACCCGGGTTAACTCGCAACAAGGTGATGCTGTGTGTGTGATGGGATTGGAAGGGCATTATACATTATGAGCTGTTACCACCAGGCAGGACAATCGATTCTGAACTCTACTGCGAACAACTGATGAGATTAAAGCAAGAAGTTGAGAGAAAGCGGCCGGAATTAATCAACAGAAGGGGTCTGGTTCTTCATCACGATAACGCTAGACCTCACACATATTTAGCCACTCAGCAAAAATTAAGAGAGCTTGGCTGGGAGGTGTTACCTTGCACCTTCAGATTTCTACCTGTTTCGGTCTCTTCAGAATTCTTTAGGCAGTGTCAGGTTAACATCACGAGAGGACTGCCAAAACCAATTGTCGCGGTATTTTGATCAGAAGCCCCAAATTTTCTATAGCAATAGGATCATGTCCCTACCTACAAGATGGCAAAAAGTTATCGAACAAAATGGTACCGACATACTTTACTTAAATGCGAATAAACTATATTAAAAAATGTTGTGAATGTTCTTAAAAAATGCGAAGAAACTTTTTCCCCAACCTATTATTATATAGAAATAAAATAGTAAACAATGTTTACAATAAGTGAGCTGTTTAGGCTTACTATACTATTTGACATTGGACGGTAATGGGTAAATTAAGTAAATGAAATTACAAATTTTACAGCGCCCCCCTAACCCACATCAATGCCCCCCATTTTTTCCTGGGCCCCTTAACGCCCCCCTCTAGGTTTCAAACGCCCCCCAGGGGGCGTTATCGCCCACTTTGAGAAAGACTGATCTAAGCAATAAATAAAAAAAGAATAGCATAGAATAAAATAGAATAGCATAAGTTGTCTTACTATCAATACTTAAATGGAAGTTGGCGATCAAATTAGTACCTATGTCTGTTAGCTCACAAGTTAATACGATCCCTCGAAGTATTTCTATTCCGGATGGAACATCATTTCTTAAGAGTAGGTGTTCACGACGTCCGTGTTATCCATTGACCGCATTTACGGTGTAGATGTCTATGGGCTTCAGTAACTACTTAACACCAGGTGGGCTGTGAGCTCGTCCACCATCTAAGCAATAAAAACAAAAAATAATAATAATATGGATTTTATGCTTGTGTTTAAAAATAGAGCAAAACCTACATTGCTTTTAAATTAAAAGTACTAGGATAGCATAGACGTGCACAGGTGGTCTCCGCATTGCAATTTTAGTTAGAACTTTTATCCAAGGTGCTAGACGCCAAATTTTAAACTTTGCCTAAAACTTCAATTTCAGGTCGGAATAAACGAAGTATTGTAAATTCAATTTTCGATTAACTGCATGTACCTATATAATAATATTATGATTTTTTTTGTATTCGATGGTCGCTTAAGAGGTTATTCCAGCTAGGCTCAGACAGATAGATGAGCTCACGGGCTCAAACTGAGGGAATTTGCCAACACCAGCCCTAGCAAGAGCAGTGCTGCACTGAATCTACCACCGGATCGGAATCGCGACCCATTGAGAAGATCAAAAGGAATATCTTCCGCTAGACCGACGGTCCCATAAATAATTTGTATTCAAACATTTTAACGCCCGTTCTAAAAAAGAACTGGCCCTATTTTATATTAAGAATGGCAATCGAGCTATGTTTGGGGAGTTTTAACGAAGAAAGGAAAGATCTTCCACCGAGCGGGTGATATTACTCGGTAGACCGACGGTCCTAATGTTGTTATTCGGAACTTGTATATATGCGCTTTATCTTGAAAATGTCGTAAGCGAGATTCAGGCATCTGTCAATTATCTTGCGTTGTATGATGGCTACCCGCCACATCACTCCCCTCCGAGACTGGAGGTCGTGTCATTTTTTAGTTAGCGTTGTCCGTGCTGAGATTAGCTTGCAAGGGCCAGTGCTGCTCGAATCCTGCGGTGAGTCGAGGCTGAGCTTGAATGCTGCGTGCGTGTCGTGCGTAGTCCATGTGATGCAGAGCTGCCACGCCGGAGATGTGTGACCCCAAGCGTTGATGATCCGGTCGTGGGCTGCGATGAACTGTAGCGGCGTGATGAGGCAGTGAAGTTGCGTGCCGTAGGACCAGGAAGCGCGGTGAGTCGGCTGCGATGGTCCTGTTGAGGCTGCGATGCTGGCTTGCTGTGAGACGACTGTCAATGACGTGCTTTTATCTGTGAGAATGCGGGGATTGTGGTAGCCGAAGTTCTTGATGCGCTGATGATGAATCAGAAGGTTGCGTGTTCATATCTCGTCGCAGGTCACCAGTTTGGGGAGATATATACGACAAAGGGAAGATCTTCCACCGAGCGGGTGATATTACTCGGTAGACCGACGGTCCTAATGTTGTTATTCGGAACTTGTATATATGCGCTTTATCTTGAAAATGTCGTAAGCGAGATTCAGGCATCTGTCAATTATCTTGCGTTGTATGAGCCCTTGTTAATTTTAATGAGCCCTTGTTAGATATTAACATCGGAAATTACACTTCGAGTGGGTAGAATAGGTTCATAAATATATAATTTTTTTTTGTGTATTCTTCAGGGTACGCTAAAAAGTCTACCCAATTTGTGTAATACTGTGTTTGCGGTTAGGTAAATCTTTCTAATGTGTAAATTATTGTGTTTTTAAAATGTATTTTTTAATGTATTTACCGCAAGGTCATGAAATCTAGCTTGAAGGGCGCAACAGCTGTTACATTATTGAGATTTCGTGTCTATGGGCTTCGATGTCCACTTAAAATCTCGTGGACACTGAACTCGTTTGTTCATCACCTCATCCAGTCGTGCTCCTCATATGTCAGGTTTTTGACCACCCCCATGTGCTATGCTGTCTCGTCCTGTTTTCAGCTACTTTAAGAACATCGTTGATGGTGGAATCGAGGGTGGTATTCTCAGACCACCATATTACGCCGCACCCCCGCGGTCATATTCCTATTCTAATTCTTATACCCATGCATCTAGTGTAATACGTTTCGGTTTCAAGAGTGGGGCAGCCGTTGTAACTATACTGAGACCTTAGAACTTATATCTCAAGGTGGGTGGCGCATTTACGTTGTAGATGTCTATGGGCTCCGGTAACCACTTAACACCAGGTAGGCGGCGAGCTCGTCCAACCATCTAAGCAATAAATAAATTAAAATTATATCAATTTCTAATGATATAACAAACATGGTGGAAATTATTTAAAGGTAAAGGTTAGAGGAACTTCGATTCCAATAGTCTCTTAGACCTCAAACCTCAAGTCTTAATTAACTAACTGCAACTGACTTCACAGTGTCTATCGACTCTCAAGCAATTACTTATCCAGAAGAATTTCTGTCCATTTGTGATAATAAAAAACAAAAATTAATTAAATTTACCAGGGTAACATAGAACGGTAGAGAGTTCGGTATAATTGCAAATTAGACTAAAGCGAGAATGAATGTACCAATCATTACAAAATTATCAATGATGAAAACACCATTATGTAAATGACAGAGATTATCAATAGCACTCCGCATTAACATTCAAAATGGAATCGAATAGCGTACTTAATCATTTATTGATGGACCCGTTGCGTCATCAATCATACAAAATTTCATTTGTCATTATTTTCACAGCCGAGTTTTACGATTCCGATAATATCTTTATTTGGTGTAGTGACGCGGCCCGCGGTCTTAAATGCGTTTCATATTTCACATTTAAATCCCTTATTTTGAAATACGTTATCAATATTTCGTTCTAAAACTATTGGCCTATTTTTTTTCCTACCTATGCTGGTAGCCTTGAGAGGCTAATTCAGCTTCACCCTAACGTGTGTAGGTGAGCTCACGCGGCTCAAACCGGAGTGTTGCTAACACTGACCCTAGCAAGAGCAGTGCTTCGCAGTATCTACCACCGGATTGGAAACATGACCCGCTGAGAAGATCCGGCGAGAAACTCAGTGGGCTGTGTCTATGGGTTAATTCGCTCGTTGAGCCCTTCGTCGCAAGCGATGGGTTCGACGAGGACGGTGACCGGTGCTTGTGGTGCCTAAAAGCACCGTTAATGGATCGGGAGCATCCGTAATGTCGTGCTTTGGGCTATGGCCTATATTATGACAACGTTTGCTTTGCGAATGCGTCTCTAGTTTATGTTTATTACTGTAGGCAAAATATCCATTATGAATAAAATTTGCACACAATGCGTTCTTTTGGGCTCCGACGTCACAATACGAGGAATTTATTTATCGGACGTATATACAGTTTCGAAGATCTTGCGATGAGCGAGTGGTGTTCGCCTTTTTATAAATTATTCATAAATTCTGAGAGTAGGAGTACTACAAAATTTTTCAACAAAACAATTGAGAGAAATAAGTAAATCTTCAGATTCTATGCGGTTGGATAATGTCGCCGGGTAGCCGCTTACGTAACTGACCACCTGCGTGTTCATGTAATCCTGGTACTTTGAGATTTTGATTTATTTGTTTTGAGGTCTCCAATTTAAGGAATTATTTCGAAAATAATAAAAATATTGCTTGTGTATATAAGGTTAGTTACAGATTACGGTACAGTGTTTTAAAACCATATCCAGGATCTTGTGGTTGCAACTGCGTGCTTTTAAAGTTTGCTGGTGGTCGCATGGTGCGTATAGACTCATAGTTCAAGCAATATAATTTCCTCACACGTAAACACATGTGTGCGGGCAAATGCGCGTTATCCGTGCAAAGTTCTGTTTAGTGGCAACATTCACAAGGAAAAATACGGTTGATTTTTTAAAATTTCGAACTCAAGTAAAGTATGCCTTGCGGCCCAAACATAATCCACAAAAATTCATATAATTAAAAACGATATAAAAAGTTTTATCCACAAAATTACTTTAAGAAATATATTGTGATAAAGTTAAGCCTTTGTCTGGATTCAGAAGCTCGGAGTAACCGCGAGACATTTAACTAAATTCTCGGGTAAAGACGAGCTTCTCAGCGAATTTGTTAACAATGGAGCTTTCTTACGGAGACGAAGCTTTTCATCTATTGTTAGGTTACAGCTTTAACATGAATATTGGATAACGCTAAACTCGTTACGTGACGTTAACATTATATGTGTATAGTCTGCGGTCTTAAAGTGTAATCTAGTTTGTTTGATGGACTTTTTTGCGGGAACGCGAGGAGTGAAGTTGTTTGATTTATTTTATTTTGTCTATTTAGTGTTTCTTCGGGTTTAAATGTGTAATAATGGTGGTTTATTAACTGTTTAATATCTGTGAAAGTGCACAAATGTGGGAAAATGAAACAAAGCCGCTGGACGTAACTTCTCGGGATCCTCCAAAAAGTCCACTGAAAAAATCTTAGTAAATGACCACCATTTTACTGAGATTATATTTCATCCCATATCATCTCATTTCATTTCATTTAATTTCATCCCAGTTGATTAATGTCTCAAATTAACGACATAAATGCGTGAATTCTTCATTTCATTTCACTCCCTATTATCATTTTTCATAAAAACATGAATATAAATTAAAATAAGACATGACTTAAAGGTCTTAGTTACCAGGTCATAAAATCCATTAAAAAAAAACTAGTTGGTTTGACAATTTTTTTTGTGGATTATTCAAATCTAGACTCGATAAACGAAATAAAATTTCGTTCAAAAATAATATGAACTTTAATTTGACGTTAGACAGAGACGCACTATATGGAACGGTGACGTAAATGTTCATGTGTGACATACAAATGGCAAAATTTGCCTTGCATGAAATTGATGGGGCATTATTTATTTTGCTATCAGCAGGCTTTGATAGCTATTGATAATTAATGTGCGTTGCGCTGCAGAAATAGAATAGCTATAATAGAAATTTACTGGTGGTAGGACGTCTTGTGAGTCCGCACGGGTAGGTACCACCACCCTGCCTATTTCTGCTGTGAAGCAGTAATGCGTTGCGGTTTGAAGGGCGCGGCAGCCGTTGTATTGTAGAGACCTAAGAACCCATGTCTCGAGGTGAGTGGCGGCACTTACCTCGTAGGGGGTCTATGGACTCCGGTAACCACTCAACACCAGGTGGGCCGTGAGCTAATTAACCCATATAAGCAATAAATAAAAAAAGAATAGCATAGAATAAAATAGAATAGCATAAGTTGTCAAACTATCTTAATCTATCTAATACTTAAATGGAAGTTGGCGATCAAAGTAGTATGTCTGTTAGTTCACAAATTAATACGATCACTCGACGTATTTCTATTCCCCATGGAACATGATTTCTTAAGAGTAGGTGTTCACGACAATCCATGTTTTTTTTTTATGATTGAAAGGTTACTGGTGGCCCGGAGGCCTTTCCAGTTTTACCAGGACAGGTGGGCGAGCAAAGGCTCAGCCAGGAGGGGGACATCCCTGTTATCCACTGACCACAGTTAAGGCGAGGCGTGATCTTGACCGTAAAAATAATAATTTCCAAAACGCAAAAGCGTCATGATATCGTTCGATATTCGTTCGTGCAAACGTACACGAGACATTTACGGGATATTTGTTTATTTAATAAGGTTTGGTAACAGACGGTTAGGGATGGGACGCAAAGCGCGCCCCAACGCAGGTGCGGATCATGCTAATGAGTTCCGTATTAACTTAAGGTGTGTTTTCATTTGCGGCATAAGCGTGAAATTTAATTTGAGACTGGTGAAACTCGGTCACGCTTTGATAATTAATTGTAATGGAAAACATTGATTTTTTGGAACTCACAACTGATCTAGTGTTAATTGGCTATTATTAAGGGATTATTAGGCAAATTGCATCTCCTACCCTTAACACATGAGTTATAAGTTCCATATTACAATGACTTCCCCACAATTCAAAGGTATTACATGGTAGAAATAGGCAGGGGAGTAAGTACTCAGGGTGGCTTCCTAGATGCCCTACAAAATTAACATAAGACATGGTCGGTCTTAACTCCACAGCCGTATAGTAAAGCCCACTTTGAAGCCAACTCCTCATGTTAGCCACGAATCCTTCAAAAATATAATTTTTCTTTCGTCCACGAACCTGGTTCTAGATTAATTTAATCTTATCGAGCTTAACGCGGCGCGAGATCCCTCTCAATTATGTAAATTTTAATTAAGAGCAACCCAAAGGACTCTTAACTCATCTTCTTGTGCAAATATAAAATTTTTCATCACGATTTATCCGATTAATGTTTCATTTTTATTCGATAATGTTATTTAATTAAATCCACACATCCTGTAGTATAAATTGTCTTTACCTGAGAGGATAGAGGGATTAACACAAATGTTTTTTTTTCATACCTATTCACTGGTAGCCTAAAGGACTATTTCAGCTGCGCTTGGACGGGTAGGTAAGCTCACGAGCTTAAGCTGAGAGAATTAGCCTAACTGTAGCAATGCTTCGCTGAATCTACCAACAGATCGAATTCTCGACGCACTGGGAATATCCGACGAGAAACTCAGTGAGTTGTGTCTATGAGCTTGATTGCATGTCGAACTCTTCGTCGTATTCAACAAGAACAGTGACGCGTGCTTGGAGAGTCTAAAAGCAGCGAGAGTGAATCGAGTGGTTCTGATAAAACATGTTTAGAAAACGACAGCTTTTCGTTTCCTCGTCGCCTAGGTCGGATATGTAGTTATAGTTATCGTGTCGCGCCGCTTTTTCGTAGAATCGTTCTGACGCTGTCTTCAGATATTTAGGCATCGAAATGTAGTTGGAGGTTAGACAACGATTACTTCATTTTTATAACACTTGTGGTAGGACCTCTTGTGAGTCCGCGCGGGTAGGTACCACCACCCTGCCTATTTCTGCCGTGAAGCAGTAATGCGTTTCGGTTTGAAGGGTGGGGCAGCCGTTGTAACTATACTGAGACCTTAGAACTTATATCTCAAGGTGGGTGGCGCATTTACGGTGTAGATGTCTATGGGCTTCAGTAACTACTTAACACCAGGTGGGCTGTGAGCTCGTCCACCATCTAAGCAATAAAAACAAAAATAATAATAATATGGATTTTATTGTGTTCAAAATAGAGCAAAACCTACATTGCTTTTAAATTAAAAGTACTAGGATAGCATAGACGTGCACAGGCGGTCTCCGCATTGCAATTTTAGTTAGAACTTTTATCCAAGGTGCTAATAAAAATACTAAGTACTATTACTATTTAATATACATCCACAACCCTGGAAAATACATTTATATTTATCATACAAATATCTTCCCTTGGCGGGATTCGAACCCGCGACCCCCTTGTGTAGTGACCATGTCACTTACCACTACACCAGATGGCTGGGAGCATGAGATATTCAAAATCTTATTATAGATTTTTCATTCTTACTGCTCTCTCAATCGATATTGTTTTTGCCTGAATTTTATTGATAAATTAATTACCCGTACACGATCCGACAGCACTGCACACGATACATCGCCTTTATTAATTGGTGCGATGTGCGGTATTACGTAGCACAACGCTCATTGTACCGTGCTGTCAGCGAGATTATTGCCAATCAACGGCCGAAGTCCGACGATATTGATTTGCATTGAAGTTTGTGCACGAGGGAAATTAAACAGGGCGGTATGTGGGTGTGTGTTGTGTGCCATATGATAAAACCACACTGCAATAATTATATTTTAGTGTAGTGGTTCTCAATCTTTTTTTTTATCGTTACAAATTTAATAACTATTTAAAAGTTTGACGACAGACAAACAAAAAAATGCATGTTTAGAATTTTCTAATGAAATACGTACTTAACAAATGTTCACGATTGACTTCCACGGTGAAGGAATAACATCGTGTAATAAAAATCAAACCTGCAAAATTATAATTTGCGTAATTACTGGTGGTTGGACCTCTTGTGAGTCCGCACGGGTAGGTACCACCGCCCCGCCTATTTCTGCCGTGAAGTAGTAATGCGTTTCGGTTTGAAGGGTGGGGCAGCCGTTGTAACTATTTTGAGACCTTAGAACATAAATCTCAAGTTGTGTGGCGCATTTACGCTGTAGATGTCTATGGGCTCCAGTAACCACTTAATACCAGGTGGGCTGTGAGCTCGTCCACACATCTGAGCAATAAAAAAAAAGCCTATTTAGTAGTTGTCTCTATTTACAATGTACAAAATAGTACAGGCTTAAATTTTTGGCGACACACAGTCGCACAGTGTTGCGGTTCAGTGTCTAGTATACGAATTATAGATTGTGCATTACTTGCCTGAAATGGAAGTTTTGATAACAACATTTTAGGTCTGCCTTTTTAACGTCAAAGCAAACAAGATCATTTTTTCTATTTGGATCAGATTGCTAACTTTCAATTTCGCGGCTCTTTATTGTAATTAAATAAACTAATACGGGAGAATAAACCGTAAAAATAGTTTTAATTACAACAACTGCTTGATTAGCTGAATATTTTAAGACAAATGGCGGATGACAATAGAGAAATAAAAAGGAAAAAAATAATATAAAATATTAGCTGTGTCGTTTTTAGAATAGCACCCCATCACTTCCCAATGCTATAATGACAAATACGAGTATAATATACGTAGTGTGTCTAGTAATATACGTTAACGTATTCTGAAGTATATCAATATTTGCCAAAACCAATGAATTTTAATTTTTACCTTTAAGTAAGATAAAACTTTAATGCATGATAGTTGTTAGTTTTAGTATTCATTCATCCAGTAAATCTCTAATAAAATAGAGGCATCACGTTAGATTTCCATGGTATCGATTTGATATTTCTATTAAAATATACCGAAACACTAAATTGGAAATCTAATCTTACGTAATCTGAAAATATCATGTCGATACCATGGAAATCTAATCTGATGTCTCTATTTTATTAGAGATTTAGTAGATTAATGAATACTATAATAAAACTAAAATTTTCAATGAAAATGTTCTAGAACATACTAGAACTTATTAATAATTCGAGTCTAATTGCTTATTTATCAACCAGTGGAGTCGACACCATTATTCGTTGCGCAATTTGCCTATTCCCATCCGGCTGTCAGGGCCAGAGACGCAGCAGCTTTCCTTTTACCACTGTCAATTTATTCAAAGTATTTTTTTACCTTTTGTTACAATCGTCGACGGCTGTGCTTTAGAAGTTTTGTTTGGAAAATTGAAAGAAACGTTTAGTTGTTTAAAATTTTTTTATTTATTGTTTACATCGATGGACGAGCTTACAGCCCACTAGGTGTTAATTGGTTACTGGGGCCCATAAATATCTACGACGTAAATGCGCCACCCACCTTGAGATATAAGTTCTAAGGTCTCAAGTATAGCTACAACGGCTGCCCCACCCTTCAAACTGAACCGCATGACTGCTTCACGGCAGAAATAAGAAGGGTGGTGGTACCTACCCGTGTAGACTCAAAACAACGGATAGCGGACAGCGGACAACAAACAGCGGACTTTTAATAACAAACCTACGCCTTACATGTTTCGTTAAATAATATCTATCTCCTTTACAACATTCAAAAGAAACATGTAAATTTAATTAATTCGGACTGAGTTTAAATTGAAATAAATTCAAAAGCAAGAACCAGGGGAACAGGAAACGAAAGAATAGATTAACTCGACGGCCGTTGGATATAAGCGCGGCTAGTCGGTGAACTCGGCGGGGCTCTTGAAAATTTATTCTGTGGTGATGCTAATGAGTTGATACTAGAGCTCTTCCCCTGGTACGCTCCCCTGGTACCCCGCTAATTGTTGGATAAAAGTTTGCAGAGTTTGAACAAAAAGGACTGCGAGTTGCTTTGAAACAAAATGTGCAAAATTCGCGTTTTAACCTTATAATTAATGAAGCATAAAAATATCACGCGTTTTTGTTACGTTTTTGTTAGAACACTATTTTCAACCAAAGCTTTTCCAGAAGTCATTCATTCACTAACTGGTTACTCATTTAGATGAATAGAATTATATATTTAAATACGCACTGCTCAAAATGATAACAATACTGAGATCATCCAAACCATTCTACTTAACAGTAATGAAATCCAAACATACCGGTTAATTTTCAACGAAATTAACCCAACTAACCGGATGTTAAATGCCGATGCTAGTTCCACCTATGGTGGGGCTGTAATTTCATTAATTGCTTGTTTTCACGGCGAGCAAATATAAACAGTTGGAAAATTGAGTGATGACTAATTCATTAGTCTGTCCATTGTTGTCGAACATATTTTAATTTAATTAGCTAAAACGAGTATGCTTATTGTTGCTGTAGAGGGAATTTCAATATGATTAATATTCTATATCGCCTTCATGAAATATCCAACTTATTGTTCGTTATTAAAATTATTTCCAAAGATAGTTTTGTTTTTATTAGTTATCTATATATTAATACAAGCAAAAACTTTGTACCCCTTTTTACGAAAATTGCGCGGACGGAGTAGTATAAAATTTCCTACAGCTATAGAGAATATAGAGCTGGAGTGCACAATGATATTTTTTTTGAATTATGCATTAAAGATATATTAAAACAATAAAGAAAACATTACAAACACTACCATGTATTTGACATAACACATAATAATATATACATTTTGTTTATTGTCAAACTTTTGTTATTGTTTTAAGTCTGTGGTCCAATTGAGTATAGTATTATTTGCAACACTTTAGTGTGATTGGCGAAATCTGTGCTTATAAGAAGTACGAGTACAATAATGTTCAAAAATTTAATTTCAATTAATTATAGTCGAATTTCGACTACTGGGGGACCACTAGTTATTCCAAAATTTCGACATTTCGAATTCAATTTGCGTGGTTGTTGAAATTTTAAATATTGCGCAAGGTAACAAAAACTTAAGTTAGATAACAATAGAAGTCCTATGTTAGACATTAATAGCAATTAAGATCTTACTTAGATCTTAATCAAAATTAATGGGCCTTAGAACTTTTGTTAAACAACGCGCTTGACTCGTATCGAAAATGACAAGTGAAAGATATTTTATTCTTAAAGTAATTTATCATTATTAGCCGTTTCAACACTAAATACATGACATTTACTTTGAGATGTTTTTGGGCTATGGTGACCGTTTAGTATCGGGTGTACACTGAGTCACTAAGAACCTAAGAATCCATTAAGTGATATCTGCTCATTTTGATATCTCTGGGCTTACAGTCTCTTGAGTTTTTAGGTATCCTTCGGAGGCGCTCCGGCAGCTGTTAGCAAATCCCACCCCTCCTGGCAAAAGCCTTTGCCGCCCACCTGTCCTGGTGAAACTGGAAAGGCCTCCGGGCCGCCAGTAATCAATTCAATGATAAAAATAAACATTTTCAGCGAATAAGTACCAGGCGCTCATGATTTGCGGTAGGTAAAACGTTATCTACGCCTGACGGTGAAATAAATTCGAAATTTAAAAATGCAAAATCGTACCAGCATTATTAAATTTGTCCGGAGTCCGCCAGCGAAATTGTAGTATTAATTCAGAAATGGCCGACGAGATAGCGGTCTGCTGATAATCCGCGGTCGAATGTCGGATTAAAATTAATAAGTACAGTTTATTACACTATCCGTTGTTCAGGGGCCGTTTGTTTGGCCAATGGAAATACACACACGCGTATGTGTAATCTCCTCCTCCTCGCGTCGTTTCCTCACTGCTGAGGGTCGTGACCATTATAATTCGACATGATTTTACTCCTTGTGATGTCTCGCCAGCGCCTCCGATCATTGGCCGTATGTGTAATACGAATTACTTAATGTTCGTATAACATTGATATTTTTAGGAACATTACTAAGAAAGATAGGTTAGTATAGAAATAGTGATGTTATCCTAGTAACATCATGGTTACAAACCAAGGCAATTTTTCATTTGATGTATGTAAGGTTTGATTCTTTTTTATTGCTTAGATGAGTGGACGAACTCCGCTAACCTGGTGTTAAGTGGTTACCGGAGCCCATAGACATCTACAACGTAAGTGCCGCCACCCACCTTGAGACAGGAGTTGTGCGGTCTCAGGTTTTACAACAGCCGCTCCACCCTTCAAACCGAAACGCATTACTACTTCACGGCAGAAATAGGCAGGGTGGTTGTACCTACCCGTGCGGACTCACAAGACGTCCTACCAACAGTGATTACGCAAATTATGATTTTGCGGGTTTGATATTACTAAACGATGTCATTACAAAATTGTTGATATTATGTCGTCATCGCTGTCATTCAAATGTGTTGAGACCGATTTGGTATTTCATTCCGATCCGTGGCACACTCGATTTCCTTAAACAATACGTGTTACTTATGTTGTCTGTGATAAATATTGCAATATAGAAATTACGTACGTACGTGGAAAATGCATTTTCAAGATGGCGGGCTCATGAAGATTTATATGCGTGTGGGTCGCAAGAACGATGTTTTACTGTTGCAAACGACGCCGTCGACGACCGCCTTGGGCTCTTTAAATTATTTTTATTATTCCATGAATGTTTACCGCCGTTTCGTTGTGATATATTTAGGCGCGCAATTTGAATTGAAATTCGTTGTTAACAGCTTAATGTCGTCACAAACCTATTCTACGTTTATGTTGCCTTGGTATTTCTTATAATTACGAAGTAGGTTTTTATGAGATTATTCTTACAGAGTGTGAGAAAGAGACTGATAGTGTTTTGATAGACGCAATATTTTTGTCTCTTTCTAAATTCAAAGTGGTCTAAGGAATAAGACGGCCGTTGACTGTGCCAGTGCTCAAATCCAGCAGACAAGAACCAATTTTTGTAATGATGTACCTACTTAAGAAATACTCCTTAATGAATTGCACGATGAAGGAAAAGAAAAAACAAAAAAATAATATAAAATAATTAGCGTATTGTAAGCTTTCGAGGGTAGACACCGCCACCATAACGATTGGAAGCTTAGGAGAGTTGTTACCCAATAGAATAGAGACTGAAATAATGTCTCAAGTTTGGGGACGATATTTTTTTTTCTATGAGTTCTGGTAACCGCTCAAAACCAGGTGGTGGATGAGTTTGTTAGGCATCTAAATGTCATTTCAATATTTATTACGAAGTAGTGGCCTGCTATAAACCGAGTGTTATAAAATCTTGATAAATTAACTTTCTCCAAAAATATTTACTTTTTGTTATAATTCGGATTCTAGACTACGGGAATTCTTGACAGTGTTGCCGAAATAAAAGGAAGTTGCAAGAAGCAGCCACAATCTATGTTTGTATGTACATACGTCCATTTAAGAATCACAGGCCAATGACATATTTGTCCGGTAGATGAATTATGATCATTAAGTGAATTATTACATTACTATGTAGTTTGCAGTGTGCAGTTTCTATTTAGTGACTTTATTGAATTCGGGGCGTCGTACTCTTGTCATAGGTAAAAGACAAATGTTTAAACATCTTGAAACTTATGCTATCCTGGTAAGTTATCTTCTGGAAACATTTTATTCTTCTGCGTTTTCATTTTAAATGTTTTGTTTGAAGTTTTAAGAAACTTCTAATTTATTCAGTTACTAACTATTACTTACGTATTTAATACGCGATGAATTAGAAAATATCCTTCGGGAACGATATTTTTATGATGAAAAGTATTCTCTGTCTTTTTTGCACCGCTAACAACGTGTCTGTAAAATTATGTGATGTTCGGTACAGTAGTTAAAATAAGAAAGCACAACAAACCACTCACTTCATCATTTAAATTATAGATTTACAATATCTCTTTAAAGAAATGCTACCCTGGTAGTTTCATTCTGTGCTTTATAATTATTTTCAAGAAGAAATAACATAGGAATGAGAAGAAGAAAAATATATTCCTTTTCTTGATCTTCATTTTGCTCAATGTTTATAAATAAGAGTCTTTTTTTGATATTATAGTTTTTCGAGACAGAAAAAAAAAGAAAATCAAATAAGAAGTAAATAGAAAACCATTTACTAGGATATCATAAACTTGAGGAAGTTTACATTGCCGTCAAGGGCCGAACGCTACAGCTTCATCATGAGAATCCATGTGATCTCATGTCTCAAGGAGGGATCGACCGATTCATGTTATTTCTGCAGACTTCTTTAACAACTAAACAACAGATGGCCCGTGCGCCTACTAGGAGAGCATCATTTTATGAAAGTATGCGACGTAAGAGAGATCGATGATAAATAAAAAAATAATATATAATTACTTGTGAATGATGATATATTTCAATGTATACTTTGGTACTATGGGAAATTTTAAAATAATTTCGAGGAATATACTATTTGGCATTAATCAAATGTTAGTCTCTAAATTATAATGAAAATACATAATATGCATGGGACTTGGTGATATTGCCCTGACTGATCGATAATACTTGGCAAGATATGAATATCAAGTCTTGAGCATTATCATTACTCATTAGATTTATTTGGTCTCTGCGCCCCATACATGTTACAGTAGATTTTTTCTAGTATACATTTCTTTTTTCTGCATTTTTCTTAAATGAATGAGTAATGCCGGTTGCATAAGATTTATTAATTAAAATACCATGCCCAACTGCATGAATTTCATAAAGATCATCACTACACAGAAAAGAACAACGTTCACGTGTGGCATTTATCATACAAATACCTTTTATTGCTTTAATTTAAAAGCTAGAGCTCCTGAATACACCCTTAGGCCTCAATACCGCTACCTTGAGACATGAAATAAATATAAATAATAAATATTTACTAAAAATCATGCCACGTTAACTGGTCCCGTGATAAGTTCGTAAAGTACTTGTGTTACAGGTACCAGATAACGGAAATAAATGTAAGATTTTTATTATACACACACATATATTTAATATACATCCATAACCCTGGAAAACACATTTATATTTATCATACAAATATCTTCCCTTGGCAGGATTCGACACCAGACGGCCATCAAATGAAGGGATGCAAGAAGCAGGCGTGGGTGGCTGCCACTGTTTTTGCAGTAATAATATAATGAATTGCGTTTTTAAACGCAGGATAGCCGTTTTGTAATACACTTGAGACTCTGAAAACATGTTTCTGGGTGAGGTCTATGAGCTTTGGTCACCAGATAATACCACGAGAATTTTGAGTTTGTATGCCCCGACTAGGGCTATTAAAGAAAATTTTAAAGGTAAATGACACTGTAAGTCGAAAACAGTAGATACTAAAATGCAATGCCTTCTTTATGAAAATACCACTTCGATGCCTTTTCGTGGCGAATAACACGCTACCTTTAAATTTCAGACGCAATTTGAAAAGCCGACATTAATGTAAAAGCATTGCGAAAAACTTTCATCGCAACAAAAGCTTCGAGAGAAATCGAGCAAAAAAACTATGCAAAGCCTTTGTGAACGAACGGTTCGACATTCTGAATTGAACCGCTTGTTAGCTATGAACTCCTGGTACTCTCGGTTGCTGAACACGTTTTCGTACTAAAAAAAACATATTTTTTTTTATCCACAGCATAATAAGAAAGAAAGAAAGAGGACTTTCTAAAAAAATCATTTTATCGAGAGGAGAGAATTCACAAATTTTAAGCTCAACTTAAACGAGTCGTGGGTTGATACGTTACTTTGTAAACTTTTTCATGTTTTAACACTAAACATACCATAACGGGTCAAATGACCCATTTTGAGCTTTTGCATTGAAAATGCTCGTACATCTTATAGCTTTTGCACATTTGTCTTCATGACTTTTTCTTACCAATTAATCTACAGTTATTATGTATATTTTTTATTGTTTTGTTTATTTTGAGTAATACTTGTCGTATATCGTTATCTACCAGCTATGATAGAAATAGTTACCAATAAGTGTTGGTATGATTAGTGTTAAATCTAATAATATATTATTTTTTTATTGCTTAGGTGGGTGGACGAGGACACAGCCCACCTGGTGTTAAGTGGTTACTGAAGCCCATAGACATCGACAACGTAAATGCGCCACCCACCTTGAGAGTATCGGGATACTTGGGGTCGACATTTCGAGCGATGTCCAGTTTCGGAGTCATTCGGAAGGCAAAGCCAAGTTGGCGTCCAAAATGCTGGGAGTCCTCAACAGAGCGAAGCGGTACTTCACGCCTGGACAAAGACTTTTGCTTTATAAAGCACAAGTCCGGCCTCGCATGGAGTACTGCTCCCATCTCTGGGCTGGGGCTCCCAAATACCAGCTTCTTCCATTTGACTCCATACAGAGGAGGGCCGTTCGGATTGTCGATAATCCCATTCTCTCGGATCGTTTGGAGCCTCTGGGTCTGCGGAGGGACTTCGGTTCCCTCTGTATTTTGTACCGTATGTTCTATGGGGAGTGCTCTGAGGAATTGTTCGAGATGATACCAGCATCTCGTTTTTACCATCGCACCGCCCGCCACCGGAGTAGAGTTCATCCATACTACCTGGAGCCACTGCGGTCATCCACAGTGCGTTTCCAGAGATCTTTTTTGCCACGTACCATCCGGCTATGGAATGAGCTCCCCTCCACGGTGTTTCCCGAGCGCTATGACATGTCCTTCTTCAAACGAGGCTTGTGGAGAGTATTAAGCGGTAGGCAGCGGCTCGGCTCTGCCCCTGGCATTGCTGAAGTCCATGGGCGACGGTAACCACTCACCATCAGGTGGGCCGTATGCCCGTCTGCCTACAAAGGCAATAAAAAAAATAAAAAAAAAGATATAAGTTCTGAGGTCTCAGTATAGTTACAGCGGCTGCCCCGCCCTTCAAGCCGAAACGCATTACTGCTTCACGGCAGAAATAGGTAGGGTGGTGGTACCTACCCGCGCAGACTCACAAGAGGTCCTACCACCAGTAATTATGCAAATTATAATTTTGCGGGTTTGATTTTTATTACACGATGTTATTCCTTCACCGCAGAAGTCAATCGTGAACATTTGTTGAGTACGTGTTTCATTAGAAAAATTGGTACCCGCCTGAGATTCGAACACTGGTGCATCGCTCAACACGAATGCACCGGACGTCTTATCCCTTAGGCCACAACGACTTCATTCCCTCTATGGAACGACTTCATGCCCTCTATATTAATGTTACATACATTTCTACAATGACCTTAAACCATTACTTAGTTGTTACAAAAAAATTCAAATATTCTTAAGGGTATTATGTAATTACACTGCTATTCTCTTCCTTATTAATTAATAAATTCAATATATTCAATATATATAAATAATAATTTAAAAAAATATATTTAAAAATTGTTTATGGATTTATGGTATTGGTCTCAAACAAAATAAGTTTATCTAAAAAATGTAATGAAAAACCTTTACCATATAATTTACCAATGGCGTATTTTTATGCTATTTATATACTGAATATTTTTGTCCCATAACAACCTGATGATGATGATTCATCCGACCGATTTCGGCCATGGCGACCACTTTGACTCCTATCCGTCGATTTGGCGCTCGTGTGCTCGAAGATGGCTTATATAGCCTATCTTTGCGGCAAAACTCCTTGCGCATTGAGGGCACATAAGCACGCCGTTCTCATAATTATAGGTTATGGCAGCAGGTAGGCGGGCCTTCAACTGGTCGCGTTTGTAATCAAGGTCAGCTTTACGCTGATCCTCGAACTCGCGTACTTTGCTGTTCACCATCCTGCGCCATTCTAGCCGCTGTGCTGCCAAGCGCTCCCATTGAGAGGGCTCTATATCACATCTCTTCATGTGTCGTTTCACGACATCCTTGTACCGCAGGAGTTGTCCGCCATGCTTTCGCTTGCCATCCTGCAATTCAGAGAAGAAGATGCGCTTCGCCACTCTTTCCTCCGTCATGCGTGATACATGACCGCACCATCGAAGCTGCCGACGCATTAAATAGGTCTCAATGCCACCAACATTGGCACGTCGCAAGACTTCGGTATTTGGCACTCTATCAGACCATCTGATTTTCATGATGGCACGAAGGCATTTAAGGTGGAAGCGATCCAGAGTGCGAATGTGGCGGCGGTACACACACCACGACTCGGAGGAGTATAGGAGGCTTGGCAGCACAATTGCCATGTAGACTGAGATTTTAGTGGCCAACTTAAGTTCGTGTGAGCAGAAGACCTTGGAATATAGCTTTCCAAATGCTGCAGCAGCGGCACCGACCCTGCTATTGATCTCATCATCAAGGTCACACTTGGATGTTAAAGTGTTCCCCAGATAGCGAAATTTATCCACCTGCTTCAATACATCCTCACCAAGCTTTATGGTTAGTGTCTCGTGACCGTGACTGTCCAGGGACATCACCTCCGTCTTATTGACACTAATCTTCAGGCCGAATTTACGGCAGGCTTGGTGAAAAACGGACATCAGCTGTTGCAGGCCGTCTGAGGATTCTGCTAAGAAGCACAAGTCATCAGCATAAATGATCTCAGTGATCAATGCATACGACACTTTGGTGCGAGCCTTAAGTCTAGCCAAATTGAAAAGACTGCCGTCCGTACGGAAGCGGATGCGGACTCCTTGGGAAACAGTTTGTAGAACCTCTCTAACTACGACCGCAAAGTACAAGGCGAACAGAGTAGGCGCTAAGATGCATCCTTGCTTCACCCCACAGGTAACGGGGAAGAAGCCCGTCTGTTCACCATCTACAGTGACGCAGCATTGCATGTCGTCATGCAGGAGTCTAAGAAGCGCCACAAACTTTTCTGTGCATCCGAGCTTCCGTAACACCAACCATAAGGCTTCGCGAGGCACGCTGTCAAAAGCCTTCTCCAGGTCAACAAAACAGAGGTACAGCTGACGACCCTGTTCTCTGCTCTTTTCTTGTAGTTGACGCACAGAGAAGATCGCTTCGCATGTGCCTCGATCCGGTCGAAAGCCAAACTGAGTTTCGGGCAGGATCTTTTCAGATAAGTCCTTTAGGCGGTTTAAGAGTACCCTAGCAAAGACCTTTCCGGGGGCCGATAGGAGCGAAATACCGCGGCAGGAGTCGCAGTCAGATCGGTCGCCCCTGTTCTTATAGAGAGCAGTTATGCGCGATACTTTAAAGCTATCCGGAACGCGCTCTTCCTCCCACATACGAACAAACAGTTCCCAAACCAACGTGTGCAAATCCTCTACACCGTACTTGATCAGCTCTCCTGGTATAAGGTCAGCGCCAGCCGCCCTTTTATTTTTTTGCTGTCTGATGGCAGTAACAACCTCGTCACGCAATAGGGGCTCGTCCAGCTCAAGGGCAAGAGGGAGTTGAGGCATTAAAGCGATAACAATATAGGCATTATAACAACCTACTAATATTACATATGCGCAAGTTTGTGTGGATGGATGAATGTTTGTTTCTTTCACGCAAAATCTACTCTATGACTTGTGATAAAAGTTTACAATCGAATAGCTTAAATATTAGAGTAAGCACATAAAGTATCTATAGTACGACCGAAGTCCGATGCATAGTGCTCATTTTTAACCCAGCCCACTGAGTTTCTCGCCGGATCTTCTCAGTTGGTCGCATTTCCGATCCGGTGGTAGATTCTGCGAAGCACTGCTTTTGCTAGGGCCAGTGTTAGCAACACTCCGGTTAGAGCCCCGCGAGCTCACCTACATGTTTGGGCGAAGCTGAAATAGCCTCTCAAGGCTATCAGCATACGTAGGAAAAAAAGTTATCGAACAATTATCAGAAATTATACAATTAGTGATAGTCTTAGCGGAGTTTAACAAGTAACACAATAAAGAGAAAGCATTTAGCTTAAGAATACGTGACTATCAACACATTAATTACGGCCATAAAACCCTCGGACCATCGGAAAAAATAATATAGGACAAACACGTGGCACGGTAAGATACAGCCTCCAATTTATGTTCGAGCACGCGCGACCCTTGCTCAGTTAAGCCTACCTACACACTCGTTTAACACACGGCCATTAAGAACGTCAAGCAAACCTTAATTTTTTTTTCTGGTTGCGTAGAAACCAGCAAAGGATGATAAAAAAAATCCACAAAAAATAAAACCGACTTTTTACAAAATAAAATGAGTATGTCGTCAATGTAGTTGAAGACAATTAGGTATGCATATTATTAAGCATAATTCAAAAAATATTGTTCAGATGTTAGTAAAATTTAAATGGGAATAACATTGTGTAATAAATATCAAACCTGCAAAATTATAATTTGTATAATTACTGGTGGTAGGACCTCTTGTGAGTCCGCACCCCGCATATTTCTACCGTGAAGCAGTAATGCGTTTCGGTTTTTAAGGATGGGGCAGCCGCTGTAACTATACTTGAGACCTTAGAACTTATATCTCAAGGTGGGTGGCACATTTACATCGTAGATGTCTATGGGCTCCAGTAACCACTTAACACCAGGTGGGCTGTGAGCTCGTCTATCCAATAAGCAATAAAAAAAAATTTGGTAAAAATCAGCACCAAAAATAATCCAAGTCCATTTCCAATATTAACGAAAAATCAGTTGGACGTTGGCTCCACCCGAAAGTGTGAATGTTCGTAATTAATGACGTCACACGCGCACTCCCAATAAATATTGATAACGGAGTCCCGTTCCAACATTCGGAAAATACGATTCAGTTTGTTTTTTGTTATTGTCTATTTATGTGGACGAGCTCACGGCCGATACGCCGTTAAGTGGTTACCGGAGCACTTACACATTGATAATGTTAACGCGGTAGTCTATCTTGAGACACGGCTAACTCTTAATTTTATAGTACAAGAAGCATTACTGCTTCGCTGCGTAAATAGGCAGGTTTGTGGTACCCACCCGTATGGACTCACATGACCCTCTAGCACCAATATAAAATTGTTATATAAAAATTAAACTTTTATGGGTGGTAGGACCTCTTGTGAGTCCGCACGGGTAGGTACCACCACCCTGCTTATGAAGCAGTAATGCGTTTCGGCTTGAAGGATAGGGCAGCCGTTGTAATTATACTGAGACCTTAGACCTTATATCTCAAGGCAGGTGGCGGCATTTACGTAACACGAAGTGGGCCGTGAGATCGTCCACTCACATAAGCAATAAATAAAAAATTCAAACCGAAACACGATCTACCTTTTTTTTTATTGCTTATATGGGTGGACGAGCTCACAGCCCACCTGGTGTTAAGTGGTTACTGGAGCCCATAGACATCCAAAACGTAAATTTGTTACAGAAATAAATATAGTTTAAACCTATTCTGGTTACACAAAAAAAATATGCTTTTAAAGCACCCACTTAGTCCATACGTAAACATACGAACACTTAAAACAAATACAAGCGCGCAAATTCAAACGCAGCCCGCAATAAACAGCCATATTTATTGCAGTATGTAACCAGGAAGTGTTCCACTGCGGCCATTTTTCACTGAAAACGAATGAAGCCCGTTGTCACTAGTCTTCATTTTATGCATTGGATTCAAAATTTGTTTCGACTTTGAGGCTACCCCATTTTTAATACGATTTTATTAGCTTCAGGCGTATGTGCGTTTGTAACGGAATCTTTGAACACGATTTTGACATTCCTTCAAAACGTCGGATTAACTCGAAATTTGGTATACTTATTAAGGATCGATGAAAATTCAATATAAAAAATAAATTGAAAAAATTGAAATTCAGCTAAAAAATGAAAAATAAATAATAGTTTAAAAAAACTAACAAAATACGCTTTTATAGAAATTCTAATTAAAAAATAGAAAATAAATTTTAATAAATTTGAATTAAAATGATTTTATTGTAAAAAAAGCGTGGAGTGCATGGCATCAGTAGTTACAAATATTTTATGAGCAGATATGAGTAGAAGGATTATTTTGATAATATCTTATTGCTCATATAAAGTATAGAGTACAATTACCTGAAATAACGTACAATACTTTATCACAAAGTACAGGTGGCAACCCTAATCACACTGTATACTGCATACTGACTGCGTGGATGAAAGGTTTTTTTATTGCCCTTATAGGCAGACGAACATGCGGTCCACCTGATGGTGAGTGGTTACCGTCGCCCATGGACTTAAGCAATGCGAGGGGCAGAGCCAAGCCGCTGCCTACCGCTTAATACTCTCCACAAGCCTCGTTTGAAGAAGGACATGTCATAGCGCTCGGGAAACACCGTGGAGGGGAGCTCATTCCATAGCCGGATGGTACGTGGCAAAAAATACCTCTGGAAACGGACTGTGGATGACCGCAGTGGCTCCAGGTAGTATCGATGAACTCTACTCCGGTGGCGGGCGGTGTGATGGTAAAAACGAGATGATGGTATCATCTCGAACAATTCCTCGGAGCACTCCCCATGGAGGATTTTAACACTATGTACGTTTTTTCCTACCTATAATAACCTAAGTACTTCATTTGCAAAAAAAATGTGATTGGCTATTGATATTCTGTCACGGGAATTTGTGAACCAACGGAGACCCATGACCCAACGGATGGCCTGGCGACTCTACCGCTGTTCCAATTCCACAGGCGGATACCGCTTACAGGAGAAGGGGCGATTTGTAAGCCCGCATCGATTGGTACCACCACCATGCCTGTTTCTGTCGCGAAGCAATCAGACCAAATCAATTCAGAATCAGTTCAAGTTTGTCGCGACAAAAATTTTAACGTGTGGTCTGAAGGTGTAAAGTAATTCACGTCTTAACACCCAAGAGCTCCGGTAATCTTAGCATCAAATGGCCCGAGAGTTCGATGAGGCCGTCTAGAAAAAAATATATAGATATTTTTTTAAAAGATTACAGCTGAAACACTACTTTCATTGAGTTTAAATGAGCGATATTTTATTGTTAAAAGGTTCGGTGCTAAGTTAAGGTAAGTTTCAAATAATGCTTGAACTTAAAATTCAAAACTTAGTCTGCCATAAAGCACTTCAGCTTGTATGCAAAGTTTTATGCAATTGTCCGCCGCGAGTGCGCTCCTTAAAATATGACTTCGTAAAACTTTTTCAATACTCTATGAATTTACTTGAAATCGCTGCGAAATTTCCTTGTATAATACATTTAAATGACAACGCGAATGACCAGTTCATATGAATAATAATTGAAACGATAAAAATACTTAGTTACTTAAATATATGAATAGATTTCAATGATGAAAATCGTAAAAGAAAAGGAATAACAAGAATAAATGTTGCTAACAAATACTGTGTTGAAAATCCAAATCAAACAAACTGCCAAACCTGAAGATACTATTAGTTCGTTCTGTGTCGAATGAAACGTAAAAAAAAACAAGAAATACTTTTACAGAAAAATTGACGGTAGTTAGTAAAATATTCAAATTAGACGCCTTAGTCGTGGTCAAGAAAGTGGTAAAGTATTCGATACAATATAAATAATCCAAAAAAACAGTGTGATTAAACCGTAAAAATAGTTATAATTATGTTTACGATTCTCGAAAGCCGAAGAAAATTCTAATAAAATTTCAATTTTGAAGTGAAAACTTCTTTAGAATCGTTGTGATTTCAAACCAGATGCAACGGAAAAAACGACAGGTAAGAGACACAAATATAGAAATGTGTAGGATGAAGCCAGCAAAGAATGAGACAGAAATATACATACTATTTAATACAGCGCCATCTGTGAGATTTTTTAATACTAACGTGTGTATGAAAGCTCTTGTAGTTAATTTTAATTTAGGATTATACGTGAAATTAAAATATCAATTCACAGAGGGCGCTACCTTACAATTATTTACTAATGACAAAATTGTACATATACTTAAGACGTTAAGGATAATTGTATTTTAATTTTGGAAGGTTTCACTTCTACCACGTGTGAATTGCACACATGTTTTTTTTTAAGGGTTTTTATGGCCTGGTAACTGAGACCTTTAAGTCATGCCTTATTTTAATTTACATTCATATTTGTATGAAAAATGATATTATGGGGTGAAATGAAATGAAGATGATTAATTTGAGACATTAATCAACTGGGATGAAATTAAATAAGATGATACGGGATGAAGTATAATCTCAGTGAAATGGTGGTCATTTACTAAGATTTTTTCAGTGGACTTTTTGGAGGATCCCGAGAAGTTACGTCCAGCGGCTTTATTTCATTTTCCCACATTTGTGCACTTTCACAGATATTAAACAGTTAATAAACCACCATTATTTACACATTTAAACCCGGAGAAACACGAAATAGACAAAATAAAACAAATCACACAACTTCAGTCCTCGCGTTCCCGCCAAAAAGTCTCCAATAATTATTTTTGGTTTTAAGAGTACCCTCAGAACACCTATTTACAGAAACTATAAGACCTTTTTACACAAAACCTTATTATGTATAACTAGTTTTTGAATGGGCTAATACAATTCGTTCATCCATAACTTAGAGAAAAAATTTCGACACGGTGAAAACGCGTAAAATAACCGAGGCCAGTTAAAATTAATAATTCTACCAGGTCAAAAGCGGTACGCCGGAACATCAACCTCAAATATGCGGAAAGAAATTCGGCCTATGGCGCTCCGAAATCCGCGCTCAGGCAATATTGTTACGGCAGCCATTTTGGGTATTTTCGCGCGCGTTATACTTATTTTATATAAAAATATTGCTATAATTTCTCCTGATATAGTAGTAAATGATAATTAATATAGTGTTATTTTAGTTTGAAAACTCTGCTCCGATTGCGGGTGGTGTGATGGTAAATTGGAAATACCGGGATCATTCCAAATCTATACTAATATTATAAAGAGGAAAGATTTGTTTGTTTGTTTTTATTGAATAGGCTCCGAAACTACTGAACCGATTTGCAAAATTCTTTCACTATTTGGAAGCTACACCATTCCCGAGTGACATAGGCTATAATCTTTTTTGAAAAAATTAGGGATCCTTACTAAAACTCCAATAATGTAACCCAAGGTGTAAAAATATTACCTAAAATATTCTTTACATCGCGTGCCCTGCGAAAACTATTGATGATAGAATAAAATAATGTACTACGACTTTGTAGAACAGATTAATTATTATTTACAAAAAGTGTCGCGAAAGCATATGTCTAACTATTATAGTTATGCCGAAATAAGTGTTCTTTTATTTAAAAAAAATAAAACAACGTCGTTGAAATTTTTGTTAGAGACCCGAGCGGAGCCGGAGCGGGCCGCTAGTTCCAAATAATTAGATTCCAAGTTAAATAGTTTTGCAGGCAATTCGTTATTCACAGAGGGACTTTATACCGTGTGCAGCCCCCGTGTGCCTGTGCCAGCCGCGAGGTGAATGCGCCATGTTGATTCTCCCGGGATCGAATCGGATAGCATTTGTTTACCGAGTCGACGAGTTTCGTAATGTTAAAGTTTTAGAACGAGGGAAGCTTTTCGTGGAAATCGAACTAGCTTTTATTAGATTTATTACTACACTTATACGTAGACATAAAAAGCTGACTGCTGAAATTATCTTCGATGTTTCGATCCGGAGAGACGACGTCGACCTGGTTCTGTGTATAACCTTGGGCCCGCAGTCTGCTCACAACACCTTGCAGACCGTTGAGTCCCACATACCCCGCGCGCCCCTTAGGTGCGGGGACCTCGTAGGAGGTTCGGCCCCCGGCCCGAAAAAAAAAGTTCTGTATATAAAGCCAATGGACATCACCAACCAAGATATATGAGTTTGTATTGCATAATTATTGTCCCACTCTTCAAAATGGAAATAGTCAGGATGCTGTTACCGACGGTGAGCTATCAGAGTAAATCTTATTAGGAATAAGCAGTGCTTACGAGCTTTGCTTATAACTAGATGAGCTGTCAGCATGTCTACCTTCCTTTGAAAATCAAATGCTTTTAACTTGAGACAGAGTCGGTAAATCTTGATAGTCTGTGTTGTGCTCTATATTAAGCCATAATCTAGAGTCTCGTCCGTGATTCCGTTAAGCTTTTCAGATGTAAGTACGATTCCCTAAGGGCTTTCGGTGTGGTACAAGTTAAAACATAGAGCGGAAATACTCAATTCGATAAAACCATTATGTATTCTCTTTATGCATTGAGATTGATTTGTTTCGCTGAAGTGGTCGTGGCTTAATCTATAAGATGCCCAGTAGGCTTGTTTTTTTAGGACCGAAGGATTACTGGTGGCCCGGAGGTCTTTCCAGTTTCACTAGGACAGGTGGGAGTGTGCTTGTATCAGCGATGCGACTATGCCAGTATTCAAATAACGCAGGCAGACATTGTTATCTCAAAAAATATGCATTTTCAACACATGTTCACTAGCAACTTGTATGGTGATTTGCATACACGAAAGATTGACTTCTTATAATAAACATAGAATAGAATATTTAATAGAAATAAATATGTTCTTTCGGATTTTGGATGTCTCCATAAACAGATTTACAAAGTTATAGGGTTAGGTTATACAATTAATATTAATGCGATTCCGATTTTACGATAGATTCAGCGAAGCAGTCTCTTGCTAGGGTTAATGTTAGCAAATTCACTCAGGTTGAGCCCGTGATCTCACCTACCTGTCCGACCGTAGTTTGAATAGCCTCTTAGGCTACCAGCGATAAAGTTGAAAAAAAACAAACGAATTACTAAATATCTCGTTTAAAAATTTGGATTTCGTCTTAGTTTACGATATGTTCAATGTGTTTTTATTTATTGCATAGATAGGTGTCTGAGCTCACCGCCCACCTGGTGTTAAATGGTTACCGGAGCCCATAGACATTTACAACGTAAATGCTGCCACTCACCTTAAGATATGAGTTCTAAGGTCTCAGTATAGTTACAACGGCTGCCCCACCCTACAAACCGAAACCCATTACTATTTCACGGTAGAAATAGACAGGGTGATGTTACCTACCCGTGCCGACTCACAAGACGTCCTACCACCAGTGTCAATGAAATTTACTGTGATAAAAGGATATAATAAATCGCTCGTACCTCATCAATTGGACGCTACGTCTGAACTAAAACAACCAGAACACAAGACAATGAGGTGTGGATCGTTTCGATAAATACTTGATCCTATACAAACAATATCTTATTCTGTTTGCCCTAAGAAGGGTACGTCTTAAATGGTATTTCAGGCAACGTGTTAATCCTACCTACATCATTCTCCTAGCGCCCTTCGGAGCTTTCAGACAGAACTGAGTCTGATAATGTTATTCTACAATGAAGTCATTGTCATAATATAGTACTTTCCTTTTATAGTCATCGTAGTCCGGTATAAAGTGCTTACAGAAGCGGTGTATGCTCTCAACCGACTTGAGACATGAGGTTGAAGACTCAATACGGTCAAACTACCTTTCAAATTGTTACGTGTGTCTTTTTCGCCGTAGAAATTGGCAAGGTGGTATTAATAAAACGCCCTTCTGCTAGTAAATGCCGATTAATGATTAAATAAATAAATAATAAATATTTACTACCAATCACGCCACGTTAACTGATCCCGTGATAAGTTCGTAACGAACTTGTGTTACAGGTGTACCAGATAACGGAAATAAATGTAAGATTTTTATTATACACACACATATATTTAATATACACCCATAACCCTGGAAAAGACATTTATATTTATCATTCATTCGATTCGAACCCGCGACCCCCTTGTGTAGTGACCATGTCACTTACCACTACACCAGGCGGCCGTTAAATGTATTGTAGCATGTTGTAGCATAGATTGTAGCATGTTGGTATATTACTCAGAAAACACAACTGCCCATGCCCCGGTGAATCTCTGAGCCGATTTACGACTCCCACGGGATGTTACGGAGTGGTACTATTGTAGGTGTCGACCTACGCAGATCCTACGCAGATAATTCTTACCGGCGGTAGGTCATCATGTGATCTTTATGGGTTCCAAAAACCACAACACCAGGTGGACCGTAAGCTGAACTACGCATACTAACAATTAAGAAAAAGATGTGTGGTGTCGTGGGACACCGGATAGGAACGTAGTTCCTTATTATAAAAATATTAATTTTAAGTCCTATTCGAGGTATAAAGAAAATAAAACTGGAGGTTTCGCAACAACCCACGGTCATTCGGTAACGTGCGAACTTATTGTGGTACACTTCATTCACGGTTGTTTGCATAAGAGTTAGTGTATTGCGCAAACGAACGCTCTGAGATCGTGGTCAATTAATGATAAAAAAAAAATGTTATTTTTTGTACGTTATTACAAAGATAAGTCGTACACTGTGTGCATTACTATTAAAAATCTTACGTTACGGACGTTTTTTCCGGTTAGGGTACCCCTCCGCATCGTCCCATAAGGAACTTCGTTCCAAAAATTTTAGTTGTTAACTAAAGGCGTTTGTGCCTTCAAAAGCCGATAATGTTATGGTCGAATAAATGCCCGCTCAAACTCATGACTTGGGGTATGGTCACAAGTAATAGCGTTCGCTGCAGATAGTCAGATTATCCTCAGAAGAGACATTAAGCCGCTTATTCGCCCCGACAACACACAAACTGGGCACATGACTGGGTACACCTTTAGATGCTTTCAAGATTTGCATCTATTTTATTATAGATTTTTTTTAAACTAAACATTATGTCGTTTCAAAGCAACATTAAGACGAGATGATATCCGATTCTAGGCATATCTATATTAATATATAAATGTACAGTGGGTTTTACTGATGTTTCGTTATAACTACTGAATCATGCAACCGATTGACTTGTAATTTGGTATCCATGTAGAAAATACATGTACTTAATGGATAGGAAAATATTTATATGAGTGTTTGACTCCCTAATAGCAATGACAATAAATAATAATGTTAATTTTAAATGCCCAGCGAAGCGTCCGAGTACGGCTAGTGTTCTCATAAGTTTCAATACTCTTCTGTTTGTGAGTAGCATCATCGTGCAGGTCAAAGACATGAGAAGACTTTTCCATCTATTTTAGTAGTTTTGTATTTTACGAGACAGCAACGAACACGTATCAAACTTAGGGGTCAATAACTGCACTCATTCAATATTACCCTCTCGTGTAAGATCGTAACCACGCGTCTGTTATATTCCGACATCAAGAAAACAATAATACAACCTCGTTTTAGTGAACGATTTTTATCGTTTTCTAGAACTATTCTCTGTTTTATTGTATAGCTTCATACTAAAACTTCAGATTTTAATGAAGGTATAAAGCCTATTGATGCATTATTAAATAGACAATGAAACAAGGCTTATTAACATTTGAAAACGGACGAAGCGAATATAGTCCCAATTGCTGACGGATTTATGGTCGAAACTCGTACATGAGAAGCGTTATTTATACGTTGTCGGAAGCTCCGCGCTCAGTGAAACCGTACGTTTCATGAATACTGTCTGGAATGTACTCACGGGATGATAATTTGTTTGGAAACGCGTTCAGGATCTTGTACCGACATGTTATCTATCATGCTTTTCGAAGTGAAGCTTCTTTGCGCGCATGAGGGTAAAATTTACGGATGAAACGCAATGATAATAATAATATTAGTGAAACGAGAATGTGAGAAGTTTTTGTCCAAGGGAGAGAGCGATCGAAACCGATTGAGAGAGAGTGAGATAGAGCGAACGTCGCCTCATGCACAGTGCCATGGAGCGAAAGGGGGGAAAGAGCGAGTGAGAGAGAGCGAGAGAGAAAGGGAGATCGAGGATAAATACACCTTATTGGTTGATGTATTTGTTTAGTATTATAATTAAAAACTAGAACTTTAGAACTTTGGATGGCAATTCTGTCTCATAACGTCTTGTAGTACAGTAAGCGCAGGTCTCCTCACGTCCTTTGCATTAGACAGCTTTAGCTCTGACCCCGGAGTAGGGACCCCGGTAACTGTACTTATCGAACTCGGCAAAGAGTTCGACATGCAACCTAACCTAAACATTAGCCCGCTGAGTTTCTCGCCGAATCTTCTCAGTGGGTCGCGATTCCGATCCGGTAGTAGATTCATTCGCGAAGCAGCTACTCTTGAGTTGTTAGGTCTCCTTTGGAGGCGCTTGGGTAGCTGTTGGCAAATCCAACCCCTCCTGGCTGAGCCCTTGCTCGCCCACCTGCCCTGGTAAAACTGGAAAGGCCTCCGGGCCAACAATAATCTCTCAAACATAAAAAAGTAAGGGCAGATTTTTTTTATTTATTTACATAATCATTAGTATGTATGTATACAGTGTGTAAATAGTGAGTTAAATTTATAAATATTATAATATGTAAATTCTGACATATTATAATATTTATAAATTTAACTCTCTTTAGCGCACGCGCTTTTTTTTTTCTTTTTTTTAGGAAGGAAGGATTCCTGGCAACCCATAGTCATTTCCAGTTTTACCAGGACAGGATCTATTATGCGTTTTTCTTAATAGAGTAGGGTAACCATTTTTCCAACACACCTAATACTTGGCATTATGTCTCAGAGTGTGTGACCTCATTAAAGTCGAGGTTTCTTATTGACTTTGTCATTTGAGGAGATTGCTCAAAAACGACGTACTATGCTCAACGTTTTCGAGTTAGAATTATCTACTGTGTATCAACTTGGAAACTGGAAGCTAAGATAGAAAGATTAGGACACGCAATCCCCGAAGCACCGCATACAACCACAACATATAAAAACATGATTACATCGATTACAATTTGAACCCGATTTTTAAGAATTGACAGTTATTGTTTCAAAAGTACAAGGACCTTTTGGCGGGAACGCGAGGAGTGAAGTTGTGTGATTTGTTTTATTTTGTCTATATAGTGTTTCTTCAGGTTTAAATGTGTAATAACGGTGTTTTGTTAACTGTTTAGTATCTGTGAAAGTGCACAAATGTGGGAAAATGAAACAAGGCCGCTGAAAGTAAACTCTCGGGATCCTCCAAAAAGGCCATTGAAAAAATCTCAGTAAATGACCACCATTTTACTGAGATTATAATAATATTTCACCCCATATCATCTCATCTCATTTCATTTAATTTCATCCCAGTTGATTAATGTCTCAATTTAACCATCTTCATATTATAATTTTTCATAAAAATAAGAATATAAGTTAAATAAGACATGACCTAAAGGTCTTAGTTACCAGGTCATAAAATCCCTTAAAAAAAATGAAAAGTACAAACGTTTTGACAATTTTAGAAAGATTAAACCCTCAAAAACTCTGCGTTAATAAACAGAAAAACTATCGCTGTGCACAAGTTTTCCACTAGGCACCGGGTGTGACTCAGTCATTAATAATATACAGTCCTGCACTGCCAGCAGACGGTTGAGTTAGGAGTCGAATTAACAATTCAAAAGTATCCATATATATTTCCGGGCCTATTATTTTCGCGTCTAGAACATTCTGAATCGGACTGACCATCACAACTCGGGCAGACTAGATTCTTTGTGAACTTCGCTTTAGGTTGCCTGTCCACCGGAGCAGAGCGAGGCAGCGGAGCGGAGAAAAGGAGATTTTTTTTATGGCTAAGATGGATGGACGAGCTCACAGCCCACCTGGTGTTAAGTGGTTACTGGAGCCCATAGACATCTACGACGTAAATGCGCCACCCACCTTGAGACATAAGTTCTAAGGTCTCAAGTATAGTTAGAGCGGCTGCCCCACCCTTCAAACCGAAACGCGTTACTGCTTCACGGCAGAAATAGACGGGGTGGTGGTACCTACCAGCGCGGACTCACAAGAGTGTCCTACCACCAGTAATTTATATTAACCAATAAGATTGCAAAATGATTTTGTGCAATCTTATTGGTTAATATTATTCCGTTTCTGCTGCCTCGTTCTGCTCCGGTGGACAGGCACCCTTAATATTTCAAAATAGTAGTAACTTTATTCATCAGTATCATTGATTCAATAGCATTAATCATCGAGTCGAACCGTAATATATCAATCATCAATGTAAACATTGTTGGTTCGCGAAGCAATCGACAAGATAAATGGATTAACAGCATCATTTGTTCTTTGGCCTGTGATAAATGGATAATGCTCGGACAAACAATTATTTCGTGCGCAGTTTTAGTAATCTTTAACGCGAAGGTTTTGTGGAGACGTGCCCACAGCCCGTCCGGTGCCGAGTAGCTATCGGAGGGTAGATGAGATCATGACGTAAATTTCGCCACCTACCTTGGAATGAGGACGTAATCTTGGGTATATTATATAACTGTTGTCCAAAGCTACAAAAAATAATGACAGTTTCAAAAAATAGAATGAAATAAAATCGATAAGATATAAAATGAAACATACATAGCAGTAGGCAGCTGCTTGGCTCTGCTCCTGGCATTGCTGAAGTCCATGGGCGACGGTAACCACTCACCATCAGGTGGGCCGTATGCCCGTCTGCCTACAAAGGCAATAAAAAAAAAAAATGATTTATTACTATATAGCTACTAGCGGATCCAACAGACCTACAAAAAGCAATACAAGTCGATCCAGCCGTTTAGTTGCAGTATAGATAAATAACCTAGATACCGACTGCAGCGTCATCTGCCGGGCTGATTTGTGACTCTAAACCATCAAGGGCGCCCCCCAAACGCATACAAAAAAAGCATTAAAATCGGTCCAGCCGTTTAGGAGGAGTTCAGTGACAAACACATGCACAGAAGAAATATATATAAAGATATGTGTACATATGTGCACATCCCGAAAAACCACCTTCGAATGATCGGTCCAGTATGATGACGTCGTTTCTAAAAGACTCTTTTCTTCATCTAATATCTTTGGAGTTGGGAACAAAGTTGCTTGACACATTGGACGGTTCGATATTTTCTAACATTTCAATGCAAAATCTGCAAGTCGAGTCTGCAGTTTAATCTAAAGTTTTAGGTTCTCCAAGCCCCCGTCAATGTTCTCGTCGAATACGACGAAGAGTTTTAAATACCAGTTATTGTTTCTTAATCTAATTTTTTAACTATTTTTTATTTTGAACCGTTAAAGCATTCAGGATGACACAATGTTGCTATTAGTCGTAGGGGCATAATGGTAAGCTAAC
Organism: Bombyx mandarina; assembly: GCF_030267445.1. Classification (NCBI taxonomy): domain Eukaryota; kingdom Metazoa; phylum Arthropoda; class Insecta; order Lepidoptera; family Bombycidae; genus Bombyx; species Bombyx mandarina. Next base: position 12,118,312 of record NC_143222.1, on the reverse strand, counting down.
CGCCATTGCTAAATCCGTGCGTGACGCGTCTCTTTACTGACGTAAACTAAACGTGAACAACTTTAATGACCATATTAGTGCACGTAATAGAAGGCTTAGCATAGTTCGGAGAAACGACCAGTGTTCTCGTATTCTTTAAGTAGTAGTAGTACTATTTTTCCAACTGGAAAGGCAAAGGTATCATACAGCCTAATATTTTGTATATTCTGTTTCATGAAGAATGATATGGAGCGAAACGAAATGAAGTTGATTAATTTTAGACATTAATCAATTGGAATGAAATATAGTGTCAGTAAAATGATATTATTTACTGAGATTTCTTCAGTGGACTTTTTGGAGCATCTCGAGGAGCTACGTCCAGCGGCTTTCCTTCATTTTCCCACTTTTTGTGCACTTTAAAAAATGCCTAAACGTACATAGCCTAATTTTGAATTTGACAACTGTGTTTGACAATTTTTTTTTTTTTTATTTATTGCTTAGATGGGTGGACGAGCTCACAGCCCACCTGATGTTAAGTGGTTACTGGAGCCCATAGACATCTACAACGTAGACGCGCCACCCACCTTGAGATACAAGTTCTAAAGTCTCAGTATAGTTACAACGGCTACCCCACCCTTCAAACCGAAACGCATTACTGCTTCACGGCAGAAATAAGCAGGGCGGTGGTACCTATCCGCGCGGACTCACAAGAGGTCCTACCACCAGTAATTACGCAAATTATAATTTTGCGGGTTTGATTTTTATTACACGATGTTATTCCTTCACCGTGGAAGTCAATCGTGAACATTTGTTGAGTACATATTTCATTAGAAAAATTGGTACCCGCCTGCGGGATTCGAACACCGGTGCATCGCTTCAACACGAATGCACCGGACGTCTTATCCTTTAGGCCACGACGACTTTTTTTGAATTAATTATTTGAATTTTTGAATTGAATTAAGAATTGAGACGGACTATATTTTAGTCACAGACAAATAGAGTCATAGTCAATTAAATGTGCTCTGGACTATTTCGTGTTTCTGCAACGTAATAAAATAAACACATAAATGCCTACCCACTTCAAAATTATCTGAATCTGTTTATGATTAAAACGTCTGTATTGTGGAGTTAATATGCTTGATTTTTTTGGATTAATTGTCTTAGAATTGATGTCCATTGACTAAATATTAAAATACTGAAGGTTGAAATAATAGGTTATGTATGGTAATTGTCTTTTATTGTTGCTTTGAAATAAGAACTACACAAATATAGATTAAAACATAGTGAACTCGGCCGAATGTTAGCACCGCGCTGTCTCTTACTGCTACAGTACATTCTAGCTTAAAGACTAAATTTTAGACATTTTGCAAGTTATATTCACTCCCACAAAGGTAAATTCAGTATTTTAATCGTTTCTTCTATAGAAGTTGAATGCTAATGTGTTTCGATTTTTGTCCGGTTTTGTGAAACTCAATAAATAAATAAAACATTGCCATTCTGAATTTATGGGCAAGTCTTTTTTTTTAAACTGATGAGCTTCAATTCAATCTTACCATTAATGAGCCACTAGATATAAGAACTTAGGAATGCAGATTGTTCCAGCCTGATGAGGATCTAAAATCATTTTACACAACCAATAATTATTGGACAAAAAGTGCCGTATTCATTATAAAAATTCTTTAAGACTGAAACTTCGCGTGCAGTCCAAGATGAAGGATTAGCTTCCGACAAAACATTCGTCTTCGCTGAACTACCTATCCATGCAACGTTTCACGACGGAACCGGATTTCGAACTCCGAGTGCAATATCCGGTTCCGGGCGGGGGTTGTTGGGAAACTTCTCTATAATGGCTTAAGCACACTGCCGAGCATTTAATTCTGAGTGCACATTTAAAACTTCACGAGACATAATAGTCTCCCGAAGCCAAGAAGGATACGTGTAAGTAGGGTTACAAGATTTCGAATAACACCGAACTCCTTTCTGCTTATTTACTGATTGTACTTTATGGGTGGCCGAGCCAATGACATCATAATGCGGTGTTTCCCGAATGCTATGACATGTCCTTCTTCAAACGAGGCTTGTGGAGAGTTCTTAACGGTAGGCATCGGCTTGGCTCTGCCCCTGGCATTGCTGACGTCCATAAGTGACGGTAACCACTCACCATAAGGTGGTCTATACGCTCGTCTGCCTACAAGGGCTATAATTTTTTTTTTATACAAGACGTCTAAATCTTAATTGTATTCTAACAGAGGTTGTCAATAGTGTACTTAATAGTTAAACGCACCGCCTTTGCTGGTCAATTGTTGATTTGACTTTAATCCGGCCGCTAACGAACAAACAGGACCACATCATCATCATCATCAGTCCATAGTCGTCCGCTGCTGGACATAGGCCTCTCCTAATCCAAACCACTGTGCGCGGTCTTCGGGTCTCCTCATCCACCTCTTGCCGGCCACCGTTTGGAGGTCATCGCACCACCCAGCCTGGGGGGCGTCCTACATTACCGTTATGCTGCACGGTCTCCACTCGAGAACCTGTCTGGTCCAATCGCTAAGCCAATCCCAAGATCCCCTGAAAATTTCATCAAAATCGGGGGTCTTTAGGGAACATATGTTGACTTTTACAAATAAGCATGTCATTTTGCAAGCAATGCAAAATGCAAGTCACGCAAAGAGCCACAGAATGGGCTATATTAGGCGTTTCTTTACGAGATAGAATGCGCAATACCGAAATCCGCAAAAGAACTGGTTTGACTGACATAGCCAAAGTAATTGCTCAGAAAAAGTGGAAGTGTGCCGGCCACATATGCCGTCGCACTGACAACCGGTGGGGCACAAAGGTACTGGAGTGGAGACCTCGTACTGGACGTCGTAGCGTGGGCAGACAGCCAAGAGGTGGACCGATAACCTGGTCAAAGTGGTTGGTAGAGACTGAATGAGAAAGGCAAGAGACCAAAGAGAATGGGGTGCATTCGAAGAGACTCAGCATTGGGCGGACACGGGTTGAAGAAGATGTCATTTTGTGGCCTTATTTGTCTGTGCTCTATGCGCTAACAAGGCTTCCTTCATCTTGCTTTGCTGCTTAAGAAGCTTTCTGTCATAGTACCATGACCAGCACCATATTTTTTTATTACATAGATGAGTGGACGAGCTCAAATCCCACCTGGTGTTAAATGGTTCCCGAAACCCATAGACACCTGCAACGTAGGTGCCGCCCCTCACCTTCAGATATGAGTTCTAAGGTCTCAGTATAGTTAGAATGGCTGTCTCACCCTTCAAACCGAACCGCGTTACTGCTTCACGGCAGAAATAGGCAGTTTGGTGGTACCTACCTGTACGGACTCACAAGACGTCCTGCCACCAGTAATAAGGTGGTGCGCAAGTCGTTTCGAAACGGCTTTCGTATATTCGCGATAATAACAGCAGAGGACGACAGGAAATAGTTGCAAGCGAAATATATTATGCGCTAAATATTGTAGACCCAAAATAACGTCACGTAAGTAGTAAAGATAAGTAGCCTAAATGACTTCCTCATTTAGCAGAGTCGATTAGTGGCCTATAACTGTCATGTTTCTACGTAACTGCTGTATTTCCTTCAACTTGGAATGCATCCAAGACGTGGTCGCACAAGAAGCCTACAATAGAACGTTAATTGCCATAGTTATTGTTAAGCCTCTTGGCATTGCAATGTTACTTCATTGCGACGGTTATTTGAACTCCTTTGTCTTATGTTGCCCGGGTCGGTGGAGAGCAGACAATTTATTTTTTAAACTTTAATTACTTATTTTTTTACTTGGGTTTTTCCGAATTGTAGACAAGATTTTCAAATTACATTTTCACTTTGATATCGCGCCATTATTAACAGCTCTCATGATCACGAAGATCCGACCGTGCTATATTGTTTATTTTTTTATGAAGGAAGGATTACTGGTGGCCCCTCTAAAAGAGGCCTGACAGCTTAGAGCAGCTCTTTCGCGAATGAATCTACCACCGGATCGGAAGCGCGACCCACTGAGAAGTTCCGGTGAGAAACTCAGCGGGATGTGTCTATAGGTTAGGCAGCACTTCGGACTCTGCCGAGTTCGACCAATACGGCTCTGACGGTGCTAGTTTCAGACTAATCGTATCGTTAAACTAATTTTAATTATGTCTAAATGCTTCTCCCAAGATATCTCTTTTTAATACGCTTTTATTAGCTTCAGACGTATGTATGTTTGTAACGGAATCTTTGAACATGATTTTGACCCCCTTCAAATCGTCGGCTTAACGTGAAATTTGGTATACTTATTAAGTATGACAACAATGACAATTCGACTCTAAAAAAAAATAAAAAAAAAATATGGAAAAAATTGAAATTAAACTAAAAAAAGAAAAATAAATAATAGTTTAAGAAACTAACAAAATACGCTTTTATAGAAAATCCAGCTAAAAAATAGAAAATAAATTTTAATAGATTTGAATTAAAAATAGTGTAAGAAAAAAAAATGATTTTATTGTAAAAAAAGCGTGGGGCGCTTCGTATCAGTAGTTATAAATATTTTATGAACAGATATGAGTAGCAACGATATGAGAAGGAAAGAAAGAATTTCTTGTACTAATGTTTACTTGTTTATTAGTTTTTGTTAATAAATCTAGTTCTTTGATTGGAGTCCGTACTAATATACTGCAATAATTATATTATATACGACCGAAGTACTTTTTATGTTTTTTTTCCTTTTCTCCGCTTCAGCTCTGCGTATACTACTATTATTTACAATACACACTATTATTTAACCAGCTTCTGAAGACGATATTCAAGTTTTATGAGATCCCGATATTTCAGCGCTGTTTTCAACCTGAATTCATCATGGTGTTATTTAGTGAATGGAGTCCACTACTAGTTTTACTAGAAAACAATATATTCGGAAAAAACTGTCGACACAGTGAGTTTAAATTGTCGAGGCGTGACATCGAGTTATACTTGTAACCCCAAAACGGACTAGATAGGTGCGGGAATGATTTGTCTGCTCATAATATCCTACCCGCAGTCCTCAGCGGTTTGTGATGAGAACTTGGTAACTAATAGTGTGAAGAATGTAAATAACCGCGAAAATGGAACACAATTTAAAATAATTGTTAAAAAAAAATGTACTTAATAAATCTGCTAAATCTGATAAAATATAATCAAGTGTGTCTGAAAAATTCAAACAAGAAAGTTGATACGAATGACTTTTGGCTCTAGCGTTTCAAGATCTACACGATATTCGCTCGTATTTTATAACAAAATTAGGTTTTAAAGTGCATTATTTTAAATTTTTTTCTTTTTATTGATGCACAAAACAAATTACAACCATAGAAATTATAAGTTTAAATGTTTAACGTAATAATCTGGATTGCAATTCAAAACAGATGCATACAGAAAAAAATTTACAACTGAACAGATGCCTAAATACCATGTATACACATACATACGCTCACAAACACATACGCTCACAAACACATACGCTCACAAACACATACGCTCACAAACACACACACACACACACACACACACACGCAGACCCACTCACACACATATGTAAGTTACTATCTGATAAAATTAGATCTAACGTATCATTAATTGGACAATATTAATTATTTGAGAATATGTTTAACTAATTTACAAATTATTCTCAAATATACCAAGGTCATTAACGTTTTAAATTTAAAGGTGATCATTTTAAAACCTCACTCACATTCGCATTCTCATGTTTTAAAATCACCCGACGAAGCCACCAAATCCTAAATGGATTTGAAAGAAAGCTCACAATTGAAAGCACTTTAGACTTTAAGGCTGGATCGTAAAATTATTTTAATTCAATTAAAATATGGAAATTTTTTCGGAGCTTTAAAAGTTTCTTCGAGCTTCTTTGTACTGGTTAGCAGTTTTAGCCGTAATCTACAAAGCTTACAATGATTTTATTTAATCATTAGGTACCTGTACCAAATCATTAGCTAATGGCATTATAATAATGGCGTCTATAGATTAATTGTCTTATTAATATGTAGTATCAATTGTTCAACGAACTGTATGTATATATTCTGTCAGCATTTATTTATGGTTTGTTTTAATGTTGATCCGTTCAATAACTCACGATCTTCTTAGCGGGTCGCGATTCTATCCATTGGTGGATAGGCTCGCGAAGAGGCTACTCTTGAGCTTAGGGCAGGTACCATTGGGTGCGGGGGCGCCCGGTGCTCGACACTAAGGTCCTGTGGGGTGGTGGTGCGCTGTGGCTCCGGTGCGCCCCTCACGAGACGTGGAGATGAGAGGGGGAAGAAGTCCCCGGTGGCAGATCCCGCCCAACGTAACATTGGGGTCGGAGCCGGCGAATACCGGCGGTACCGCCATGTGCGCGCCATAGGCCCGTCTATGGCGCGCACATGGCGGTACCTGGGTCCCCGTCCAGCCGGAGTGGAGGAGTTCGTTGAGGTTTAGTCGGTAGTCGTTAAGCTGGGCGGGTTTGGCGAGAGCCGAACTTAGCCCAGCGCGTCTTTCTAAAGGCGTAGTCTCCTATGACTAATTGGGGGAGGGCGCGGACCTCGGTTCGCAACTTCTCCCTCTTTTTCCACTAGAGGCGCGGAGTCCGAAATAACCCGGTCCGACCCCCGTCGGCAGGGTATCTGTAAAGACTGGGATTCCCCGTCAGTACCAAAAAAAAAAAAGGCTAGGTACCATCACCCCGCCTATTTCTGCCGTGAAGCAGTAATGCGTTTCGGTTTGAAGGGTGGGGCAGCCGTTGTAACTATATTTGACACCTTAGAACTTATATCTCAATGTAGGGTGGCGCGTTTACGTTGTAAATGTCTATGGGCTCCAGTAACCACTTAACACCAGGTGGGCTGTGAACTCGTCCACCCACCTAAGCAATAAAAAAAAGGAAAAAGGTTTCCCATACCGTTGTCAACTTAAATCTGAGCAATTGTTTGAGATGATTCCATCATCTCGTTTTTACCATTGCACCGCACGTCACCGGAGTAGAGTTCATCCATACTACCTGGAGCCGCTATGTTCACAGCGGGTTTCCAGAGGTCTTTTTTGCCACGTACCATCCGGCTTTTGTACGGCTTGTCCACGGTGTTTCCCGAGCGCTATGACATGTTCCACTTCAAATGAGGCTTCTGAAGAGTACTTAACGGTAGGCAGCGGCTTGGCTCTGCCCCTGGCATTGCTGAAGTCCATGGGCGACGGTAACCACTTACCATCAGGTGGGCCGTATGCTCATCTGCCTACAAATAAATAAATACTAATTTATATGATGATCGATACTGTAGGTATACCTACGTGAAAGTAGAACAATCAAAGAAATTTAGTTTCACATTGATGATGTTAGTTAAAATGGATGTAAATATTCAATATATGTACATATGTTGAAATAACAATAGACATCACAAAAGTTCACTTGCAATCTTCAAATTTGTTGCTCAAGTCTTTTGGGAACGGATAAAAACTGAATTCAATTGTTAAAGATTTACGCCTGTAATACTACTAAGTACTGACTTTATTAATTTTAATTGTTTTAGGACCAAATTTAACAACAAAAATAACAACAAGTGTAAAGGGAAATATCTGAAAGCTGTAGTACAGATTTGTTACAATTCTTCTTAGCATTTGCTTTAGTATCAAACTAGTGACCCGCCCTCGCTTCGCTTCGGAAACTGTAATTTATTATTGATTTCTTCACTGTTTAATGGATGTTATTATACATATAACCCTTCCTATTCAATCACTCTATCTATTAAAAAAAACCGCATCAAAATCTGTTGCGTAGTTTTAAAGATTTAAGCATACATAGGGACAGACAGATATGGGGACAGAGAATGCGACTTTGTTTTATACTATGTAGTGATGGTCTTAATTGAAATTGTCTTCAAGACGTATTTCTTTTCTCAGAGAAGATAACAATATATTTTTAATTCGCAATCGAATAGCAAAAGAATTTTCGTTATCCTTGTAACAGTATTAATTGAAAAACAGAACGAAATTCGAACCCGTTCACAATTTTTATTTACGGCGAATCAATATATGATGACGTCACCGTACTAAAAATAAAACAGATTGCGAGATGCTCTCTCACTTTGAACATACAGTTCCTTCTTTGTCCAAATCATTTTCCAAAATTTAATTTAGACACGAATTTAGTTGAATCCGACGGACTGACTCGTGTGAAAAAAAATCTATCAAAGAAAAACCAATCTAAACGTCTGTCAGATACCAGGACAACATAAAATGGAACAGTTCAATGAAGCAACAGCGTGCTCGAGAATTCGTAATTATGGCAAAAATGTATTCGTTTTACAAAAAACATATAGAAGAAATATGCAATGCGAGGTTTACAAAAAAAGAGAATTAATTCAATTTAAATATAAATCTTTTTGAAATAAAGCTCAAAATTGAACATTCTAAAAATACAGAGCCTTAGTATAAAGTAACGAAGGTTTTCTTCATACAAACTTCGTCCATTACATATTCATAGAAGGCACTGGAATAAAATTCTCGTATAATGCGAGCTTATTTCGTGTGCCTACAACAAAAAAGCTTTTACGCTTCGGCGTGAGGAGCTATCTTTTCACACCATTGTCCTCAACGTATATAGCATGTACTAGGTATTCATAAATTAATGTATGTATATTGGCAGTCGTGTATCTGATTTATGATAGACAGTACTAAATTCACAAAGGTTTTTATTTATTTAGATTGATGTGTCTATTTTAGGTTATCTTTTATCTTTGCTTGGATTACGTAATAGTGAGTGTGTACTAATGAACACCTAATCATTTTTATCTATGGATATTAACAATTTCACGACTAGCTCAGTGTGATTCTAGGTATAAAAGGACGATAAGAATAGACATTTTTAACCTTAAGGAAAATTGAGTTCGATAAAATGAGAGTATCATAAATGCAGTCAAAGTCTATTAAATATGCATTATTATATATTATATATAACTCACAAAATTGAGGTGAAATCTTGATAAAATTTAAATGAATTCAGACATGAGACGCACCAGCTTTCAAGAAAGAAGTATCATGAAGATCGGTTTATCTAGAAAAGTTTTGAAGTTAACAAATTTACATAAAAAAATCGAATTAAGAACTTTATCCTTTTTAATGTAGTCGTCGTGGCCTAACGGATAAGACGTCCAGTGCATTCGTGTTGAGCGATGCACCGGTGTTCGAATCCCGCAGGCGGGTACCAATTTTTCTAATGAAATACGTACTCAACAAATGTTCACGATTGACTTCCACGGTGAAGGAATAACATCGTGTAATAAAAATGAAACCCGCAAAATTACAATTTGCGTAATTACTGGTGGTAGGACCTCTTGTGAGTCCGCGCGGGTTGGTACCACCGCCCTGCTTATTTCTGCCGTGAAGCAGTAATGCGTTTCGGTTTGAAGGGTGGGGCAGCCGTCGTTACTATACTTGAGACCTTAGAACTTGTATCTCAAGGTGGGTGGCGCATTTACGTTGTGGATGTCTATGGGCTCCAGTAACCACTTAACATAAGGTGGGCTGTGAGCTCGTCCACCCATCTAAGCAATAAAAAAAAAAATCCTTTTTAAGCAGGTTATAATAGGTGAAAGTTTTAATTTTTTAAACAGTGCTAACAATCATCAATCATAATGATAGGTAGGACAATCCCTAAATTAATCAACCTTTTCACGTTACCAATACCACAATTAATTTGAAAAATAAAATTTATAAAATATAAATATATAATATATAAAATAAATATAATATATAAAAATGAATTGCTGTTCATTGTCTCGCTAAAACTCGAGAACGGCTGGACCGATTTGTCCAATTTTGGTCATGAATTATTTGTGGAAGTCCAGAGAAGGTTTAAAAGGTAGATAAATATGAAAATGCTCGGAATTAAATTAAAAATAACAATTTTGCTTTTCCTTTGATGTGTCCGTCGTCGGACGGATTCCTTTTGTTTGTTTAAGTTTATTTTATACAAAAGCTTAGGTATTTTATTTATTGATTGAGGCACTACGAAGTCTGCCGGGTCAGCTAGTAAAATTTATATTTTTTTAAAATAACCTCAACACACGTCTTTTACTCCGAACAACCTACTAGGACAACATAATTGTAAGGAGGAAAACTTATAATAAAAGGCAAAAGCAACAGCACTCAAGTCAGGAGCTATTCCCAGTTTCCCTTTGTTATTATTTCTCCGTTCGCCGTGGTTCCGATCGGGTTAGTAATTGACTCTCAGGCTTTTTAGTTTTCGGTCTGGCAGTTCGACGATGACACTATTGTCTGTTGTCTGTTGCTTTTGAGAGAGTATATTGGATTTTTAAGCCCTTTGTTCGATACATTCAATCACTTTAGTGCCTCACGATACTAGCTATTATTTTTAATTTAAAAAAGATGTGTGGTGTCGTGGGACACCGGATAGGAACGAAGTTCCTTATTATAAAAATATAAATTTTAAGTTCTATTCGAGTTATAAAGAAAATAATTATTCAGGTATACATTTTTTACTATGATGCTTTTATTGATGAAATGAAAAAAAAAGTTATTTTTTGTACGTTATTACAAAGTTAATACGTACACTGTGTGCATTACTAATAAAAATCTTACGTTACGGATGTTTTTTCCCGGTTAGTACCCCTCCGCATCGCCCCATGAGGAACTTCGTTCCAAAAATTCAAGAAAAATCCAGAAAAGAATAATAATTATGTGCCATTCTTGTAGGTAGTTTATTATTGATCTTATTAAAAGTGTCATCTAATTTACAATTTTACTATCAGTTATATTTACGTTTTTAATTATTAGACTAATGGTTTATTACCATGTTATCCGATCTGATGAGATATCCAGTGTTAGCACGTTTTGCTTGACCTACATTTGGCGGGATATTCGTGTGGTGGCTGGATTGAATGAATAAAAATCGAGTTTTTTTATTTTGAAATACGTAAAATACATATATTTTTTTTTTTCAAAGAATTTGTAGCTATACCAGGAAATTTTACAGCATACAGCAGAGTACGCAAATATTATGCGTGAAACACAAAGCGGTCCCGTTCTTGCTCTTAGAACACAAAAGAGCCGGTTCTCTCATTGTGTTTGCTGTGAAAATATTATTTCTAGAACCCCTTCCCAAGCCACGTTGTTACCAGGAGTGCAGAGCTATAAGGAGATGTTGCTGGATTTAGCCGGTGTATATTACCAAAATTACGTTCTTCGTGTGAATCAAATATTATGTTGATAAGATTAGTCAAAAGAAAATTTAATTACTTGTTAAATTTTTCCACATTTTAAAATAAATGAAGCAATTTAATTCTCGTAAAATGAAAACTAACATGTCATATTTTCAAGTGACAAACGTCACAAGTTCCTTTTACTGTCAAAGAAAAAAAATATTGTAGTAAGGAAACAAAAAGCATAGTAATATATTTGTAAAACAAAAACTTTGCTTACAAAAAAGATTTCGTCGCATCGAAAACATAACTTTATTTCAGTACTAGCTTGTGAATAGTTAGTTTGGCATAACGCTAAATTTTACCCGCCTCTGCATTTACATAGAAAATCATCTTTATAAAAACGCCTTCACAAATAATGCTTTATTTTAGAACAAATTTGGTTAGCATTAAAAACGTTATAGAGAGCCAACCTTAACATACAGACATATGCTGTCGCGGACTTTTTTTTAGATTTTTTAAAAGGTAACGAACCTCTCGTACATTATTTTAGCGAATCTTTAATCGTTTCCGCAGCGCACGCAGTGGAAGCTATCAAAAGGGGAAAAAACCCCGATTTTGAAACATTCTTTATTGGTGTTCCGCTTGCATTGGTCTTAGCGTGATGTTATATAGCCTATAGCCTTCCTCGATAAATGGGCTATCTAACACTGAAATAATTCTTCAAATCGGACCAGTAGTTCTTGAGATTAGCGCGTTCAAACAAACAAACTCTTCAGCTTTATAATATCAAGTATAGATAGTGGCTGTACATCACTGATTTAAAATCACCTAAATAAAACTATGCAGTGACTTGATACCTACTCGTATTGCAGTTTTGCATTTGGGTGATAGACGAAATGACGTAACCTGCGTTGAGACATGAAGTAAGTCTCAATTTGGTTGTATAAAGGCCTTTACACCCTTCAAGCTTGATTCGCCTTGGAATAACGCACGATTGTGGTGCCTTCCAGTGTGGACCTACAATACTCAATTATGTCTAAGTATGGAAATTTAAAAAGATTATATTGTTATTACTATTATTTGTTGTCGAAGTCGTTTTTATAGTGCAAGTATCTACTTAGAAATTTGTTGCCTGCGAGATTTGAGCTCCGGCATAGTCGTATGGAAAAACATTCGGTTTAACCTACTTATCTCTTTACTCTAGAAGAGATATCTGTATTATAAAATTAGCTAAATCTTAAGATACAGCCCAAATAACAGGTCTTGCCATACGGGCCATTTGAAAAATAATTTATGTGTAGCAGGCAATTAATCTATATACATATATATACAAATAAATTGCTGTTCGTTAGTCTTGCTAAAACTCAGAGCGGCTCGACCGATTCGGCTAATTTTGGTCTTGAATTATTTGTGGAAGGTTTAAAAAGTTGATAAATATGAAAATTCAGAATTCGAAAGACGGATTCATTTTGTTTGTTTTAAGTTTATTTTATACAAAAGTTTAGGTCTTTTATTTATCGATTGAGGCACTACGAAGTCTGTCGGGTCAGCTAATTTTTAATAGAAATAAATCTTATTTCAAATATTTAGGTTTCTATTTACAAATTCAGTCATTATTTTATTGATCGGTGTTTTATTTTTAGCACATTTGTATAATATCTTTTTGGATCAAGATGGACACGAAAATTTCGAGTAATTATGGAATACGAGTTCTATCGGCTCACAATTATTAATGACTAGCCGTACTCGCCCGCTTCGCTGGGCATTTAAAATTAACATTATTATTTATGGTCATTATTATTAGGGAGTCCAACACTCAAATAAATATTAGCCTATCCATTAAGTACATGTATTTTCTACATGGATACCAAGTTTCAAGTCAATTGGATGCATGCTTCAGTAGTTATAACGGAACATCCGTAACAACTACTGTTGATTTATATATTAGTATAGATGAGTATGGAGTGAGCACTAAAAGCGAACGTACGTAAAAAATGAGCGCGTGCTTGCCCGAAAACTAAAGTCAACAACGACGAACCAAAGGCGATAGTGGAAACGACGATATTAAATCAACTGCTGAGTTAGCAATAGCTTTCGACGTTAACCTCAAAATAATATTGGTCCATTTGCGTCAAACTGGCGGTAGGGTAAAGAGAATTGATAATTTGTTGCCGCACGAACTGAAGCCGTCAAAGAAATTTATTTATTTATTTATTAGGCACACAATACACATCACAAGCTAAAAAGATACATAAAAAAAACAAGTATAAAGACACAAAATGTGGCTTGCAACATAAGGCATGTGCGCACGATTAAGCAAACAAAATGCTGAATTTGTACACAATGGTCCTTAAAACTATACGACAAAACAACACGATATCGAAAACTAATCTAACTTACAATGTAAAGAAATCATTTTAAAAATCATACTAATCAGTTAATTTTTTTTTATTGCTTAGATTGGTGGACGAGCTCACAGCCCACCTGTTGTTAAGTGGTTACTGGAGCCCATGGACATCTACAACGTAACTGCGCCACCCACCTTGAGATACAAGTTCTAAGATATATTTCTCAGTTCTCAGTATAGTTACAGCGGCTGCTCCACCCTTCAAACTGAAACTCATTACTGCTTCACGGCAGAAATAGGTAGGTACCACCAGTAAAAATCATAATAAAGTTATAATAAAGTCGCGTCTTCACCCTTATTTCTGAAGGTACTTTCATTTATCTCACCAATTAACTTACTCAACTCAATCCTGTCTTAAATCTAGATTATTAGGCGATAACTTCATTGAAACCACTCATTTGAATTACCGATAATATTGTTTAAAGTACGCACCGCACACACCCCTTCATATTCTCCACAACGTTACATAATATTGTGCCATTATGTAGATTCTACTCGAAGCGGTGCGTTCCTGAGCGATATTTACCTGCGGTAATAACATTATGTGCTCATGAAATATTCCTTTCCATAGGAATTCGAAGCGATACGATCCGTCCGCAAAAGTGAGTTACCGCGCGCGCGGCGGCCATTTGCAAATTTCGTTTAAGATTCATTTACGTATAGTCTTATTGAGGTGTGTGGTACTGAAAGTATTGACACTGATAATTTTTATAATAGTCAGTCTGGCTTTTCATCAAAGGCTGCAGGTTTCTACCACGTTGAGCTCCGACTATCATTAGAATTCGGAACTCATACGTATTTGTATTTTATACTCTTCTGTTATTTTCATTTTCCAAATTATTCTGTAAGTTTATTGGTGGTAAAAGGTGGGATGGTCGTAATACTATATAATTCTGAATAGTGTGTGCTATTAAAAAAAACATGTATTTTTTTACTTTATTTTTTATTTGTTATTGCCCTTGTAGGCAGATGAGCATACGGCCCACCTGATGGTGAGTGGTTACCGTCGCCCATGGACTTCAGCAATGCCAGGGGCAGAGCCAAGCTGCTGCCTACCGTTTAGCTGCCGCTGCCTCGTTTGAAGAAGGACATGTCATAGCGCTCGGGAAACACCGTGGAAGGAAGAGTTCATTCCATAGCCGGATGGTACGTGGCAAAAAATAGCTCTGGAAACGCGCTGTGGATGACAGCAATGACTCCAGGTAGTATGGATGGACTCTACTCCGGTGGCGGGAGGTGCGATGGTAAAAATGAGATGACGGTATCATCTCGAACAATTCCTCAGAGCATTTACTTTGTTAGATGTTCTCCTAGCCACATCAGATAGCTTATCGTTATGTTGTATATATAACAAAATTATCACAAACAATACAGTTATAACTGCTATAATAATTAACGTTATAACCACTATTATTAACGGAGCTATAACTTAGTAATAAAGCAACGGGGTTTACGACGCTACGACGTAGGCAATTGAATACACATAGGCCATTTACACATGACAATAATAAATAAAATAAATAAATAAATAAATATTAACTAACAGTCACGCCACGTTAACTGGTCCCGTGATAAGTTCGTAAAGAACTTGTGTTACAGGTACCAGATAACGGAAATAAATGTAAGATTTTTATTATATACATATATTTAATATTTAATAACATCCATAACCCGGGTAAAGACATTTATATTTATCATACAAATATCTTCCCTTGGCGGGATTCGAACCCGCGACCCCCTTGTGTAGTGACCATGTCACTTACCACTACACCAGACGGCCGTTATACAATATGGTATTATTATCACCCATAAACCCAAGGTATGTTTTATTGAAGGTAATAACCTTTTTTTTTAAATTGAGATCGACAGGAGTACGTCTACGGGGTCACTAGCGATCGTAATTTTCCTTGCTCCTTCAAATTCAAGGATATCGATACTGAAGTCATCTTGGCCTAAAGGATACGATGGCCGGTCTACTCGTATCGTGGAACACAACTGTCCCAGTGTTCAAATTCCACCGACAGATATAAATTTTTCTGACGAAATATTTACTCTATGTATTAATACCTGAAGCAAAAACTTTGTATCTCTTTTTACGCGGACGGAGGAGTATGAAATTTCCCACACCTATAGAGAATATAGAGAAGAAGAATGCTATTATTATTATTTAATTATGCATAAAAAATACATAAAATCAATTTAAAAAAACTTACAATTCCAATTAATTATAGTCGAATTTCGACTACTGCGGGACCACTAGTACAAATTAAATCTTCGGTCTCATATCTACAGATTCGTTTTCATGGACCCAGATATTCGCTTAACAGCACATAGGCCTTAAGTTCGACTGTCAATCATCGCACACAACGAAAAACGGAACCCTCTTTGGATTACTTTCAGTCCAGAGGGAATATTTGTATAGCCCTCCGTTCTACTTAGAATTTATTTCGAGAGATCAAAGAAGAATAATGTCTTTGATGGCTTATCAAAATGGAGCATTTTAATATTAGGAATTTATAAGGAACTTTTGCATATCTAGTGGTAAAATAAGAGTGATAACTACTACGAATAAATAGACTTAGTATTTATTCGTAGGTATAACATAAGTTCGTCACGCTCGTGTTGATTAATTGAGCACTGAATGTTATAAATTAACACATTGTGATTGCCGTGTAGGTTACCGGTGCCCTACGCGCCTAATTATGTCGATTTATGTCACTAAGGCTCCACGAAATATCTATTATTTTTTATTTTATTTGCAAATAGTGTCGATTCTACATTACCCGAAGGAACTTCGTTCCTACCTGGTGTCCCACGACACCACATACATATATATATATGTCGCATCCGGGTCAATAGTTCGGAATATCAACGATACACAAACGTCAAAGTGACAGAATGGCCGTGTCGTGGTTGACGACTTTCTGATGAAATGTTGTTTTGATAAATATCACAAAATGAAGGGTAGACTACGTAACGCCACAGTTATAAAATGGCGGTACGTGGACAGAGTCGTGGCATTCCGTTTCAGACAGTCATTCCGTCCGTCTCAGTCAGTGAATCTCTGACAGTCAGTCAGTCAGTCAGTCAGTCGGTCAGTCGGTCTGTCGGTATGTGCAACGAAACTGTCGGTTTATCCTGTCATTATGAAAGTTGTGTGTGTTGAGTTTCAATAATTAATATTCAAAAGGTTTTATTGACTTTTTATAAACTGAGTTCAACCAAATACGAGTGATAACGGAAACTACCGCTCAGCCATCCCCGCCGCCGCCGCCGCCGACATATATATATATATGTATTAGGCTCACAATACACATCACAAGCTAAAGATACATAAAAACACAAATAAAAAGAAACAAAATCTGGCTTGATGCAAAATTAGACTGTGGGAAAGGCTAATCCGAAGATACTGAGTATGAACCTATTTCTTAGAAAGCTAAGAGAGTAAAACATACATTAAAAACAAAAGTAGACAAAGTTAGGAAATCGTTTACGCATTTATACTGTTTTTGTTTGTTTGTAAAAGGTTTTTTTTTATATTTCCCTATTGTAGGCAGACGAGCATACGGTCCACATGATGGTGAGTGGCTACCGTCGCCCAGGAACTTCAGCAAAGACAGGGGCAGAGCCCAACCGCTGCCTACCGTTGAGTACTCTCTACAAGCCTCGTTTGAAGAAGGATATGTCATAGCGCTCGGGAAACACCGTGGAGGGGAGCTCTGGTGCGTGGCAAAAACGATCTCTGTAGATACTATTAAACCTAGGCCGAATAACACTTTAGTCATTCGTGACCACGTCATCTCTAAAGTATCTGAAACGTCGGTAATAATAAAACAAAAATAATAAGAAATCAAAAAGTTAAAATTGAATCTCAGCTACGAATAATTTTAAAGATTTTGTCTGCGTTTTCAATTACAAAATTCTCTGATCACCATCATATGTTTTAATTACAAAAAAACCATAATGGTAATGTCTAGTGAAAGCTCAGTACATATAGTAAACATGAAAGTTTACGGGTTTTTGTGTCTATTGTCGTGGAAAACGCCATACCAATTGGACGGAAACCGGAATTTTAATTGTCTGATGAAATACTCAGTAAATATGTAAAAATAACATCTGAGTAAGAAAAATTTAATACTGCATTCAAAAACACCAGGACAATGAGAGATTTTGAGGAGCATACCACCGAGGACTGCCATTTAATGCGATCTTAATTGATAAATGGTCTGACAATGGAATAATGACGCATATGATTCATAGTTAACAACTCCGCCTGTATTAGGTACACTTTTTATATACTGCACTAGATGGTTTGGCTAGCTCACGGCCCACCCGGTGTTAAGTGGTTACTGGAAACTATAAAAATGATATAGCGAACGAACGAACTTGACACATGAGGTCGAAAGTTCCATTGTATTGTAACGACAGTCTCAACCTTCTAATCGGAACGCATAGTTATTGTGTTGCAGATATTAGGCAGATCGGTGGTACCTATCCGTGTGGGTTTGCGATTGGCGGTCACTGGATTAAAACTCAGTCATCGTTTCTGCTCGTTTTCGAATGAATCTCTTAGTAGTCTTCTGCGACCTTACAGCCAAATAAGTTTGTGAGTTAACGATGAAAAGAAGGTTTTTTTTATTGCTTAGATAGGTGGACGAGCTCACAGCTAGACATCTACAACGTACATGCCGCCACCCACCTTCAGATAAGAGTTCTAAGGTCTCAGTATAGTTACAACGGCTGCCCCACTCTTTAAACCGAAACGCATTACTGCTTCACGGCAGAAATAGTCAGTGTGGTTGTACCTACCCTGCGAACTCACACGAGGTCCTACCATTAGTAATTACGCAAATTATAATTTTGCTGGTTTGATTTTTATTACACGATGTTATTCATTCACCGTGGAAGTCAATCTTGAACATTTGTTAAGTACGTATTTCATTAGAAAAATTGGTACACGCCTACGGGATTCGAACACCGGTGCATCGCCACATACGAATGCACCGGACGTCTTATCCTTTAAGCCACGACGACTTCCAACGGGTGATATTGCTCGGTAGACCGACGGTCCTAATGTTGTTGTTCGGAACTTGTATATACGCAAGCTTACTTGATAATGTCTTCGTATAAGCGGGGTTCAAGTATCTTTTAAATATGTTGGGTTCTATGATGGCTACATAAGAGCTGATGGTACACCGTGCTATAAGCCCGCACTAGTTAATTAGTAGACACACATAGTATAGACGAACATTAAAATGCCGGTATATTCACAGCAAATAGTCATCGCTGGTTCTGGAATGTTCTACTCCGCAATGGGTCTGAGTCTAGAATGGTGTCTCATTCGCCTCGTCTCAAAGTGTAGACTATTAAAATGGTGTCATCTCGTTTGAATAGACGCAAAGGTGAGGATTGCGATGACAACTGTGTGTAACATAAGTAGCTATTAATATCCGCTGATGTCAAATTCTGTCGACTTATATGAACCAACGCTAAGTTCTTTTTGTTTTAATATGTTTAATTTGGTCTCCATTTATAATGAGACTCTTGTTTCCTCAAAGCGGTATAATGCCTAAGCCTGGTGATAGTATCAGGAAGTATAATAAATTGGTAAATAATTGGAATTGGTAATAAATAATGTACTGGTGGTAGGACCTCTTGTGAGTCCGCGCGGGTGGGTACCACCACCCTGCCTATTTCTGCCGTGAAGCAGTAATGCGTTTCGGTTTGAAGGGTGGGGCAGCCATTGTAAGTATACCGAGATCTTAGAACTTATATCTCAAGGTGGGTGGCGCATTTACGTTGTAGATGTCTATGGGCTCCAGTAACCACTTAACACCAGGTGGGCTGTGAGCTCGTCCACCCATCTAAGCAATAAACAAAAAAAACAGTTAATCAGTTTCTATATTTGTTATAGAACCATTTCAGAATTGAACCCCACCGTGTTAGCTGAGTGCTATGCCATGTTCTTCTGCATACGAGGTTTTAATGTATCCTCAACTGATTTCTGATATCCGACGGTGATCACTCACCATCAAGTATCTCCTATGATCGTCTGCCTTCGAAGGCGACAAACAAAAGAAAATAAACTATAAATTGAGAAACTAGCAGATAAGACATTTATTAAATAACTTTCTGAAAATTACAAAGTATCTGACTTTATTGACATCTTTGTTTTTCAAATTCACTGATTTTGATAAAACTTTATGAAGATTTAGTTTAGTTTTTTTAATATGAATACTTTAAAAATGCAATACCTTCGTACCACGCTTCCATAAATGCAGTAACTCCATGTGCTTTGCTATCAATTTCCCTAATTCTCAGTGGCTATCTTAAGTAGAGCATGTTAAAGACCCGGATCGGTAGGTACCACAATTCTGCTTATTTTCTGCTGCAAAAATTTCGTGTGTTTCAGTCTCTGGGATCGAACAGCCCTTCTACAATTGAGATTTAAAACTGCTATAGCTGTGGCGTTTTCATTGTGTTCTATGGGCTCCGGTGACTGTTTAAATAAAGATTCGTTATTTTGTCTACCGTATTACGCTCTTAAGAAATCACTAAGGATGCTATGTGTATCTAATGTGTATAGGATTGTTTTTTTAAACAATAGAAAACCACTATCTCTCGTCCGGAACCATCAATTAGCTATGTATTCCCGTACACTGGAAGCCCTTTCAGGCCCTTTCAGATACGATGGGATAAACTCGTCATCTCTCAACGTCAAAAGTACACGAAACAAACGGCGCGTAATCCCGAAGAAACGTCGAAATAATCCCCGAAGCCTGTAGCAGAAATATTAGACGTAAAGCAATACCCGCCCCGACGGCCGGAGCTGTTTAAACACTCCCAAATGCCTTTTTAAGCCGACCCGCTAAACTTCAACTTTTTTAATAAACCGTAATTCGGCCGAAATGGCGAACCAGACAGCCGAATTTAGCCGTTAAAAAAGAAAAAAAAAATGCGAATTTGAATAAGGAATTCCCTAAAATAAAATTTATTCGACTCACCTTATTGGTCGCTTTTCGCTGTTATTTTCGTCACAGGACTTGTATTTCTGGTTGAAGTTCGTTTTGCGGCCGATTTGAGGACACGTCCGCCTCCCGCAACCGCCCGAAGGAGACTGAACGTAGGCTGAACGAAGCTAAGGGTTCTTCCAACCCCCTATGCAGCCCAGATGCATTCACCTGCCACCCCCCATTAGAGACTTATAACTCTAATTTCCGTCGCGCTTCTGACCTTCTTCGCTTTGATTGACAACGTTTTTGTCATTATCTCGTTAGGAGACGTTCAAAGAAATACCTACGTTAATTCAGTTGCTTTTAAAGCACGTATTCCCGTAACGTCGGGTCCCATGTGAATGCTCCAAGAGTGACGCATTAGCGGGAATTGTCTCCGACGGTCCTTTTCGCAAACAATAATAATACAAAATGGCTGGACGTGCGTTCAGTTAACACACCTTTGTCTGTCTTTGCATTGAGATAATGTTAATCATTTGTCTTAGAAGGAGCCGAGCTCACAGATATATTGATCGCTTAAATAGAAACAAAGGAAGGTTACATATTATGTATGTTTTAAAGGTACAGGATCTTCTTGACGTATACGCGTTTTGCGGTGGAGTATAAAGCCTTAATTTAAATTGTAAGGCTTATTGACTTTTATTAGAACTACTTACTGGAACACTGTCGGTTTGATAGCAAAGGAATAAAATGAGCCGAAGACTTAAATCGTCGTCGTCGTGGCCTAAAGGATAAGACGTCCGGTGCATTCGTGTTGAGCGATGCACCGATGTTCGAATCTCGCAGGCGGGTACCAATTTTTCTAATGAAATACGTACTTAACAAATGTTTACCGCCTTGCCTATTTCTGCCGTGAAGCAGTAATGCGTTTCGGTTTGAAGGGTGGGGGCAGCCGTTGTAAATATACTGAGACCTTAGAACTTATATCTCAAAGTGGGTGGCGCATTTACGTTGTAGATGTCTATGGGCTCCAGTAACCACTTAACATCAGGTGGGCTGTGAGCTCGTCCACCCCTCTAAGCAATAACAAAAAAAAAAATAACACTCAACAATAGTTGCATAAAGATTTTGATTAATAATTACAGGCCTTATGAACATTCCAATATTACATAAACTCCAATTAATAACTTAAACTATAAGAATCCGTAAATGCGAAGAGAGACGTATAGATCGGTTCGGTTTACGTTTTCGGTTTCGAGAATAGTTCAGCAATAATTTTCGTTCTTTTCCGATCCCAGCTTTAAATAAATAACTAGGAACAAATCACGCACGCTTGTAAGACCCCAAATTAGGGTTCCCCGTGTTTTGGGTACCAGAAACTGACATACATACTTATATACGTTTAAAGATATGCATATATAGATAATAAACGCCCAGCAAACCTGTTCATCACATGAATGCTTGTCCCGTGTGAGGGTCGAATTCGCGACCCTCGGCGCAATAGTCAGGGGTGCTAACTATTGCACCATCGAGTCAGTCAAATTTCAGCCTGCCTTTTTTTATTACTTTTTTTATTGATTTCATTTACTTCAGATTTTGCATCCATATTACACTTCATTACACTGCATTAACATTTCATTTATACTACAATTAAATAAAAATAATAACTACAATCTCGGACTAAAATAAAAGCAATAATAATAATAAAAACAAAAAAAATAATTTTTAATTCTTTAATTAAATTTTTTGTTTTTATTATTATTAATTTAATTTTATTAGTATTAATTTAATTTAAGCCTTTAATTCGCTAAATACTCTTCTACTGGTAGGGCGTTTTGTGAGCCCGCACGGGTAGCTGTATCACCTATTTGTACAATCAGTCAGTAATGCGTTCCTATTTCAAAGAAGGGAAAGTAATTATGTTGTACAATTGAGACTTAGAATTCATTTCAATGTCATTTCTCATGTCATCACATTGTCTATGGACTCCGGTAACCACTTAATAGCAGGTGGATCGTGAGCTCATCCACCCGTGTAGACGGAAATACATAATAGACAATAAAAAAATTACATCTATTGTTTTCTTTCTTTTTTTGAGTTAGGGACGTGAGTGAGTTAGAGAGATTAAATGAGTTAGAGACTATGAATTTGGACATAGATCAGAATCAATGATGCTTATAAATGCATTCAAAGACGCTTTTTATTTGTAAATTGAAACCTGTACTATATTACTTTTGGTACCAAGTAAAATATAAGATCAAACGAACTTCCCAAGTGAAGTTCGATCATTATTATATGAATCGCTTCATTTGAAGATATAATATTTACCAAATATTATATCTGAAAAATGAAGCGATGAAATATAATAATAATTCTAAGTTTGTGGTTTTGAAGTCGTCGTGGCCTAAAGGATAAGACGTCCGGTGCATTCGTATATAGCGATGCAACGGTGTTCGGATCCCGCAGGCGGGTACCAATTTTTCTAATGAAATACGTACTTATCAATTGTTCACGATTGACTTCCACGGTGAAGGAATAACATCGTGTAATAAAAATCAAACCCGCAAAATTATACACACATCTAGGCAATAAAAAAAAAATTGTGGCTGCGATGAGTGCCATACCCATAATAACTCCTATCCTTAAGGTCATAAAGTTCATGACATCGAAACCGCCTCTAACCTAGAGTCGTAGTTGAAGTCTCGTTGTATTTGTACCATAGCTGTCCTACCAAATTGGAGAGCACTGGCAAAACGAGAATACCATTATTGTTTACGCTATCTGCAATGGATACATCGCATTAATATTTTTGAACGTAATTGAGAGCGCATCGATATAGTCCCGCCCCTTTCCCCTCTTATATCAATGTAATTATAAAGTCGAGTTTGAATCGTGCGCATCAAAATTGTGCGATCGCGAAAAATAGTAGCGAATATTGAGTGCAGCTAATTAATTACTTAAAAAACTGATAGTGTTCATCAAGATAAAAAGAAGGAAGACAGGAGTGGCCACTCCAGGAAGATAGTGCTACAAAATATTATTATAACTACAAAGACCTTCGGTGAGTTCCTAACAAACTACCAAGTGTCTTATCGATTGCGCTCTAAATATAAAAAGAACCAAGCCCAAACAATTAGGTTTAACAAAAAATTTTTTTTTTTTTTCCGGAGGAAGTCGCCGGGCTTCCGCCCTCCACTGGGGACGGCGGGCGGAGCATGTCGGAGTCGAACCGACTAAAACCTCCTGTCGCTCAACAACCAACGTCCAAACCTCACATGAGACAGAACTCATGAAAAGGCAAAGGGGGGAAAGTCAAGTGTTTAGTGCGAAGCACATCTCTCCCATCACCCTCCCCCTCGGGACGCCGGACTGGCGGTCGTCGGTGCCACGACCACCAGCCCTCTCGGTCGGCAGGCTATCCGGAGCCCGCCTAAACACCTTTTTACGCCTTGCTCGTTTAACCGTCATCGCCATCTTCCTTTTCTCTTCCATTCTTTCCTCCTTTTCTTATCGTTTTCTCTTACTCACATCTAAACGCTCCATTCCTCCATGAAAATACATTTTTTTTAAACGAAGTAATGTAATATTATTAAAATTTTACCTACATATTTATTAGTCTCAGCAAAAAAAATCTATTCGAAATGGCCACCTTTGGCTTTTATAGAGGCCGATATAGCCGATCACATTTTTTGCTTCCTAATGGGGTTTCGACGAATTCTGGCTTTACCAGCATTAACAGCCTTTGTAGTTCTAACAGCACGCAGCCGCCCCGATCTTTGACAGACGAAATATTGTTGTATCTGTTGATATTACGATATACGAACGTACGGCTGATGCCAAGCTTTGAAGTTTTGAAGTGTCTGGAATATGACCGACGACTCCATAACGACTTTGCGTAAGACGATCATTGCAAGCCTTTTTTCTTTAACACCCCATTTCATATTGTAATTCGATAATGAACACGAAAAAATATGTGAAATGGAGCAAAATCGAGAGAAGTTTTTAAAATAATTAGAGATGAAACGGATAGTGGTTTGGCCGGATACCGGATACTGAATATTCGGCAAGCTGCGAGGCCGGAGCGCCGGATATTCGGCCCCTTTTTTTTTCAAATCAAATCAAAGTTTCAAATCAACTTTCGGAAGTATCCGTGCGCGTTCGGGTGTTGTCGCACGTGAACGGAGATCGCGACGACTCGGTACGACGACGATTTGGTATTCATTCACCACAATTTGCCACTTGTTAACTTTGAGTATTAAACAAACTATTGATAAAACAATCACTTTTGACATGCGATTATAAAAATAAAAGTTGTCCATAGCCTATAATTGTGGTATTAATTGCCTTTTGTATAACCATGAGATTTTCTTAAATTTTACCATCCGAAATCCGGCCGTATAGTGATTTACTATCCGGTATCCGTTTCATCTCTAAAAATAATATACGTGTTCCAAATTCAAAATAATTGCAAGATAATAAGATGCAGAAGAAAAGCAACACTAAAAAAACAAATTAATTTACAATGCTCTATCATTAAGGAGCAAGCGCAAGACAGGGTAAAGTGGAGACAACTTGTGAGGGCCCTATGTACCAGCGGGGTACCCTAGGACTACAACAACAACAACAACAATCATCATTGTATAGTAGTCACGCTTACAAACTTATCTTCTAAAATAATCAAGGAAATTTTTTTTAAATAGAATGTCTATTTCTTTAAGGATGTAAAATGCGCGGGTAAATACAATAAAATGTATATAAATACGATAAAATGTACTATGCCGGTACGCCATGAGTACAGCCCGTTCCGAAAATAGTTTACAGCCTTAGTGATGGGACACAGTGTGCGATAGAAGTCTAACCTATAACATAAGTCGTTACTGTGAGTTAATCTTGATGTAAAACTTGAATCGTCCAACAACTCTCAAACAAACCGATTAAATTTTGTAGACAGTATGAAAGATTTCTTCTGATTCTAACAAATGTAATGTGATTCAAGCTTAGTAAGCTACCACTACATACTGGTTATTGTATATTTTGTTAGATTTAGGCTGAGATTAGGTTTTTTAAGCTATTGCATAGCTTTTATCGCGGGCTTTAAGCGCGGAGACCGAATCAAGAAATTTCGTAACGAAAATAAAACCTAACACCCCCACTCCGCCTACCATGTAGCTCGCGTTCAACACATTCACACGTTGCACTTGTGTAGTGTTTGTGAATAAGCACGCGGCGTGACGTTGCACTGCATGCGCATCATGTTACGCATGCAGTGCGAGAGAGATATGGGCAGACTTTTTATGAAAGTCTTTTTATGAAAAGTCTACCCATCTCTCTCTCGCGCGGTCTAGCTTATGTGTGTGAAGGGGACAGTTAATGTTTTGCTTTTCTTAATGTTTATAAATATAGCGTGATTTTATTTTATTATTGTTTTAATATTAAATTATTATTGTCTAATTGTAATTGCATAAGTTGATAAAAAATGCTATGCAATAGCTTTACCGCGGCAGTCTCCGAGTGCCACACGTGTTTTTTTTTATATTTGTAGATTTTACCCGTTTGATGACGAGTGGTCATCGGTCATGGATCGCAGCATTACTCGAGACGCAGCCAAGCTTATCGCCGAATATTCTAAAACTACGTTTAAAAAAGGATCTGTCTTCTTCTGTCTCGTATTTTCATTTCAAGGATTCATCATCATCATCAGGATTCATCGTCATAATGCCCGGAAAACACTTTTAAAGTCGGATGTTAGGTGTTAATAAAGATCTATCTACTAAGGATTAACTAAATATTCCAGTGACGGGCGATGCAAGATAATGGGATCATGTTAAACACTTTCTAATGAATCGACCCTCGGAACATAATAATATGGTACCCACAAATCATAGAGTGATCTTTGGCAGTCCAACATTAACTGTTTTATTAATTTAGACCATGATGTGAACGGGTACGTCTTAAATTAATTAAATACTTCGTTCTTATGTTCAAAAGGACGTAATTCCTCTTGTGGTACTACAGACTCTGGTAACAGTTTTACATTGTATTACATATTATGTTGTCTACTTAAATTTACAATTTACGTTCCTTTCTGGTATAAGTATTCTTTAAATTACCTTCTGAATAA
This sequence comes from Bombyx mandarina, assembly GCF_030267445.1. Taxonomy (NCBI): domain Eukaryota; kingdom Metazoa; phylum Arthropoda; class Insecta; order Lepidoptera; family Bombycidae; genus Bombyx; species Bombyx mandarina. The sequence continues at coordinate 12,091,678 of NC_143222.1, read as the reverse complement.
TGGCATGTAACAATTATAGCCCGTTTTAGAATTAAAGACATCGATATATTAAAATCGACAAGCCTAGCCCTTTTTACACGGCATTGCTAGGTTGGTAACGTTTTCACTATTTCGTGGGAAAAATGAGTTACTGGGGGTGGTAGCCTTTGAGTGAAATGTAACTGAAAAGTTATCTTTGTTGGTGATTACGTAAAAAAAATTGCAAAATTTTGAATATAAAAAACTGTATTTTAGTCAGTTTTTTAATCAGATCATAGATACTTAATCATATTAAAGCGCTTTTTGATTAACTTGTTTCGCCATTATAGTGTAAAATATTGAAGTCTTTAATAATGTTTTTAGCAAATTGTTTAGTGCACTGTATCTGTAATAAGAAGTAGTTGTAATATTTATTTGGTGTTTAAATTTTTGTCCATAAAGCAAAGTGGAGTTTTGATGTGGGAAATTAGAGAAAAAACATCTGACAACCCCGGTTTTACATGAAGAGCGTAGGAGCGTTACTTCTACAGCCGAGATTGTGACTTTGCATGCAACACCCTCATATGCTGCTACCCCTTTTGTCGTCAACTTTCATGATAAATAGCGCAATGCATTATTACACGGGAACTTTGTTTTAGATGAACAATTTAAGAATATTTCGCTCTTTCTGCAAAATCTTTTTTATTTTATTGCTTTTTTAGGTGAACGAGCTCACAGCCAACCTGGTGTTAAGTGGTTACTAGAGCCCATAGACATCTACAACATAAATGCACCACCCACCTTGAGATATAGGTTTTAAGGTCTCAAGTATAGTTACAACGGCTACCCCCACTACTAACCGAAACGCATTACTGCTTCACGGCAGAAATAGGCAGGACGGTGGTACCTACCCGTGCCGACTTACAAGAGGAACTACCACCAGTAATTACGCAAACTATAATTTTGCGGGTTTGATTTTAATTACACGATGTTATTCCTTCGCCGTGGAAGTCAATCGTGAACATTTGTTGAGTACGTTGACCAAGTCGTCGTGGCCTAAAGGATGAGACGTCCGGTGCATTCGTATGTAGCGATGCACCGGCGTTCGAATCCCGCAGGCGGGTACCAATTTTTCTAATGAAATACGTACTCAACAAATGTTCACGATTGACTTCCATGGTGAAGGAATAACATCGTGTAATAAAAATCAAACCCGCAAAAATTATAATTTGCGTAATCATTGGTGGTAGGACCCCACCCCGCCTATTTCCGCCGTGAAGCAGTAATGCGTTTCGGTTCGAAGGGTGGGGGTAGCCGTAGTAACTATTCTGAGACCTTAGAACTTATATCTCGAGGTGGGTGGCGCATTTACGTTGTAGATGTCTATGGGCTCCAGTAACCAATTAACACCAGGTGGGCTGTGAGCTCGTCCACCTATTTAAGCAATTAAAAAAAAAAAACGTATTTCGTTAGAAAAATTAGTACCCGCCTGGGATTCGAACAGCGTTCCATCGCTTGCTAGATACGAATGCACCGGACGTCTTATCCTTTAGGCCACGACGACTTAACTGAACACTTTAGTCTCTATCTGGGATTTAGCTTGTTCGAATTTAGGTGCTTACTCTATCTTAAACAGAATCCTTTGGGACTACAATAATGTCCACGGTAGCGCGGTCTCCGTCAATGTTCCTTCGGAGTTGTCCGATTGCGCTGAACTTATTTTAAATGAAATAGATGTTTTTTCTAACTGTCTCACTACTTACAGGAAAAATCTGTCGCGGATCATCTCCCAATTAAATTAATCTTAAGCAAGCAATGAATGAAATGTAATCAAATCTTAGCTGTATATATATATATTTTTTTATGTTAATGCACTGTCGATTGCACCTATAATTGAGGTGACATCTGCCATGAACTTTTGTCAATTTGTCAATGTTTTGTATTGATGATCACTTTGTTGGTGCAACTTAATAAATAAATAAATAAATAAAACCATAATAAGCAAAAGGTGCGAGATCATAATTGCATAACTTCTCTTGGTGGGTTTGGAATATTTAGAGATGAACGCGATATATTTGCTTACGCAATTCTAAAAAATAAATAAAAAATGCGTAAATTATACAAGTAAGGTTAATTACGGAATTCAAAACGAAAAGAAAGACAAGAAATTATGAAAATGTGGCAAATACTAACAAGCTATTGTTGGTACAGGACGATCAAAAGAAATTGTTTTTGCTTCTTAATATTTATGGTAACCTGGTACTGTTTACGTAAAACTAACTTGAAGTAATTTTTAAGGGCTTTTAGACCTACGTCATCGTCACTGAAGGAATACAAACTACCACCAGAATTATTTTCAAGCTCAAAAATACAACCATCTCATAAAACGATGCAAAAAACACTGTGGTGGGAGGAGTTTATTTAATTGAAATCTCTTTAAAGAGTCTAAGTCGAAAATATTTCGAAAAAATAATGGGTATTCCACTAATTTCTACTATTATAAACCACTAAAGTGGAAAATTTATAGGTATTTTAGTCAAAGATATCTATATAATCTGAAACTTTATCGCAGCGGAGTTAAGTTGCATTCGAACTTATTACACACGGACGACACGTTTGTACTATTTACGATACAGGTCGTGTTTTGTTAATTATTATGTAATGCATAAATGGGTTATTGAAATCAAGATTATTTGTCTGAATCCCCTTACAGTGCCCGACAATAAATATTGCACATCGACTTTGTGAAACAGACAGTCGGCTAATTCCGGCTTTTCGAAGAGCGCTATCTCTGTTGCAGGAAACAGTCTGGTATCTATTAGGACGGCATACTACCGCACTTGAGCGTGACGTAGGTAGTGTGCGAGAGAGATAACGCTCTACGAAGCCGAAATTATCCGATCTTCTCTTTTTAAAGGTCGATGTAATATTTATCACCGGACATTGAACATTGCATGAAAATTGATAAAAGTGCTTTATAGGTCGAAAATTCGTTTATTAGCTACGAATAAAAATAGTATCATTTGACGAATCACTACCTGCTTCCATTTTCGAGAACATTTCCCTACTCACTGCAAAAAATGCAGGAGTTTTTTTTTGGTTTGGTTTAGATGGGTGGACGAGCCTACAGCCCACCTGATGTTAAGCGGTGCGCCACCCACCTTGAGATATAAGTTCTAAGATCTCAAGTTAACAACGGCTACCCTAAGTTCTAAGGTCTCAGTATAGTTACAACGGCTGCCCCAACCTTCAAACCGAAACATATTACTGCTTCACCGCAGAAATAGGCGTGGTGATGGTACCTACTCGTGCGGACTTACAAGAGGTCCTACCGCCAGTAATAGTAATAGATGTCAATGGGTTAGCAATTAGATCAGAAACACCAATGCTCATCATTCAAAATAAACTAACGATTTTTTTTTTATTGCCCTTGTAGGTAGACGAGCATACGGCCCACCTGATGGTGAGTGGTTACCGTCGCCCATGGACTTCAGCAATGCCAGGGGCAGAGCCAAGCCGCTGCCTACCGCTAAGCTAGATTTTAAATTACTGGCTGTATTCCGATGAACTCAGTGTCCGTATGTCACCAGAATTAAACTTCCATCGTTCTAATGCCGTTAAGTTTCGCTTGCGTCAGGAGCAACCTCTTTGTTTTCAACTTCCAACTAATTTATGTTCATTACCGATTCGAATGCAAATTTAAAACCTCTTTGCGACTTATGCGGCTCTGGTATTGCGCCACTAATTTTGAGTTTCAAACGTTATATTTTGTGTTTAATTAAAAATTAATTGGGAAATAAATGTGTGACGTGGGCGTAGCAACCCGCGTGGTGTTAAAGGGTTTTGAGAAGGAATTCATAAAGAATAGAATTTACTGGTGGTAGGACCTCTTGTAGGTCCGCGCGGGTACCACCACCCTGCCTATTTCTGCCGTGAAGCAGTAATGCGTTTCGGTTTGAAGGGTGGGGCAGCCGTTGTAGCTATACTTGAGATTTTAGAACTTATCTCAAGGTGGGTGGCGCATTTACGGTGTAAATGTCTATGGGCTCCAGTAACCACTTAACACCAGGTGGGCTGTGAGCTCGTCCAACCATCTAAGCAATAAAAATAAAAAAAGAATACTTTAAATATATGCCTACTAAAAAAAGATTTTATTTATCTCTTTATTAACTATCATATCGTTGGAATTGAATGAGTATAACTAAATAAGTGGTGACCGCTCCAAGTACCTGTAAAAAAACATTGAAATATGTCAGTTGTGACTCTATTTAGTGCAAGATTCGATAACGACTGACCTCTTTGACTTTATGGTAGCCTGGTATCAAAAATTCTTTATTTTCTAATGTATATTTTAAAACTATTAATTATGACTCTTATTAACACTGCGCGGAGGACAGGAGCGAATGGAGGAACATAGTCCTAACAAAAGTGCTCCGTAAAGGTCACGACCCTCAGCACTGAGGAATACGACGCACGGAGGAGGAATTATGAAAATCTACTAATAATGATCAAAGTATTAGGGAATTGGATTTATAACGCTATTTGTTTAAGTAAATTCTGGAAAAAGTATTACAAAAAAAAAACCCAGTAATTGTGTTACTTTTTACAATTTATGTCTATACAATTCCCTTCACTCACACAGTCTGGCCAAAAAAGTACAAAAAAAATACATTAGAATTTGGAGCCTGTGATTGTCATACGAATATTTATTGGATTCCCGCATTTTCGCGCCAATATCTGTTACATAATGTTGTGATATTAGAATGGAGTGAGTTGGAGAATCGAATTCCTATACTCTTAATATTTTTTTTTTTTTTTTATTGCTTAGCTGTGTGGACGAGCTCACAGCCCACCTGATGTTAAGTGGTTACTGGAGCCCATAGACATCTACAACGTAAATGCGCCACACACCATGAGATATAGTTCTAAGGTCTCAGTATAGTCACAACGGCTGCCCCACCCTTCAAACCGAAACGCATTACTGCTTCACGGCAGAAATAGGCGGGGCGGTGGTACCTACCCGTGCGGACTCAGAAGAGGTCCTACCACCAGTAATTACGCAAATTATAATTTTGCGGGTTTCATTTTTATTACACGATGTTATTCCTTCACCGTGGAAGTCAATCGTGAACATTTGTTGAGTACGTATTTCATTAGAAAAATTGGTACCCGCCTGCGGGATTCGAACACCGGTGCATCGCTTCAACACGAATGCACCGGACGTCTTATCCGTTAGGCCACGACGACTTAATAGCATTTCACAAAGCAGTTCTGGAGCTAAATGCAATAATGAAGCACTCTATTCGCTTGATACCAGTCGATTGCTTACGTGGCGCGCTATTGACAAGTATAGTGATACGTCTTCTGTTTGTCACAGAGGGAGATCTGACCATCCACTTAGTATTCGGACTAAAATCCGTTCAAAACAATTTATGTAATAAAATGTAACTATACTTGAGACCTTAGAACTTATATCTCAACGTGGGTGGCGCGTTTACTTTGTAGACGTCTATGGGCTCAAGTAACTGGTGGGCTGTGAGCTCGTCCACCTATTTAAGAAATAAAAAGAAAAAAAATTAGGAAAATTTCCAAAGAAATGGCGTTGCGATGCAAAAGATAATCGTTCACAGCTTTCACGGCTATCTACATTACGCACATTAATCTTAAGCACAGAAATACCGGGGCCTTGTTTAAATTACTAGTAGTAGGATGTCTTGCGAGTCCGCACGGGTCTGTACCATCACCCTGCCTTTTTCGGCCGTGAAGCAGAAATGCCTTACGGTTTGAAGGGTGGACCAGCCGTTGTACTGTAAAAACTAAGACTTAGAACTCAAGGTGGATGGTGGTAACTACGTTGTAGCTGTCCATGGGCTCCGGTAACCACATGACACCGGCCGTGGATTCGGCCACCCATCTAAGCCATAATAAAAAATAACGTGAACCTCGCTGTAATAAGGGTTAAATAATAGTGGGTGTGATACAAAAGATTTTGTCCGAGGAAATGGATATAACTCAGAAACATGTCGCGTATTTCAAAAGATCGTTTTAGATTATGTCATGAAGTCGTCGTGGCCTAAAGGATAAGACGTCCGGTGCATTCGTATCGAGCGATGCACCGGTGTTCGAATCCCGCTGGCGAATACCAATTTTTGTGCGTGTACTTATGTACGCGCGTAAGAAGTTATACTTTATTTTTATTAAATTTATTTCTTCTTTTTTTCATTTCAATTTTAATCAATTTAAAAAAAAATCGATTAAACAAAATCCTCAAACACGCATATTGAACATCCCTTTTCTTGACATCGTATAAATTCGGTAATTCTAGGTACGGTTCGGAAAGTTTACCTGGGGCTATACTCAGACTCGCCAAGTTACGTCGGTCATATTGTAATGAGCGATTTAGTGGGCAACTTCATTCTGTTAATTTTGTGTCACGGTGCGCGCGCATCGTAAAATTTCACTCTCATCAATTTTTCATAACGCGCCTAAAGAAGTATAATTTCAAAAAACTGCTTTAGGCGATCAGCAAAGAGAAGACGCTGGTACATTTACTTAATAACGAGCTAGAAGAGTTTTTTTTTTTTTTTTTTATTGCTTAGATTGGTGGACGAGCTCACAGCCCACCTGGTGTTAAGTGATTACTGGAGCCCATAGACATCTACAACGTAGACGCGCCACCCACCTTGAGATACAAGTTCTAAGGTCTCAGTATAGTCTAGAAAAGCTTCTCAATTAGCCATTAGGGTACAGATAAGTAACAGCATCGTGCTCCAATGAAGACTGGTCCTTTAAGACAGATGACGCTGAGATATAAAGCTGGATCCGGCTCAAGCATACGACTCGTTTTGAATGTCATGATAAATTCTCTAAAAGGTTACATAAGATTGGCAATAACGATATTTCCCATTACTAGTAGCGATCGATAATCAACCAAAATGCATAAATGTTTTTATTAAGCCCAGCGGGAGGCCAAGAAATATTTCATCAAATGAAGAAAAGCGGTGTTTTCCTTTTCCAAACACCATTTGTTGCAGGATTAAGTATGTATGAACAATAACCGATGGAACTTACAGTCACCATTAGAGGCCTGTCCAACGTGCACATGCCCAGAGGTGAGTAGGAGATGTTCTGCAACATCAGCAGGCGAGATAACACCTCTAATCTGGATGATAAAACTCCACCATGCGGCGCTAAGGTCATGAGTCGGCACACTATGTCTTCTGTTCGTTTTCCCTAAAAAAATTTACAAAAACATTATGATTTTCTTTTTCGTATTAAGTTTGTCTGGTAAGAGTGCTTCGAAATCTGACTTCCAGAGGTAGTGGGCTAATTCGGTTTACACATTTGGACTCAAATCTGCATCCAATATAAAAGAAAGTTTTTTTTATTGTGTATTTGTCTAGACGAGCTCATAGCCCACCTGGTGTTAAGTGGTTACTGGAGCCCATTGCCCATCTACAGCGTAAATGCGCCACCCACCTTGAGACACAAGTTCTAAGGTCTCAGTATAGTTACAACGGCTGCCCCACCCTTCAAGCCGAAACGTATTACTGCTTCACGGCAGAAATAGGTAGGGTGGTTGTACCTACCCGTGCGAACTCACAAGAGGTCCTACCACCAGTAATGTGTTAACTAGTAATATGCCAGTGTTGCGCGCTACAACCCAATTAATTCATCAGGTACCTCTCTCATTGTGTAATGACAAGGTTCCACGACGACCAGCATCCTTATCAAGTGTGTTGTGCACCACAGGAACTGAAGGACGAGGAAGTGCAGTCTGTGCGTTGACACGACTGCAAAGATTAAGATTTCACTTAAAACTCACCAAATTAGCTAAAATCATTATAGGAATTTGAACTTACTGGTGTAGTTGTCAAGGCTAATAATCAATTGAGCAGTAAAGTGATTACATTTTTTTATTGTTGCTTCATCGGTGGAGGAGCTAACGGCTCATTTTATGTTAGGTGATTATCGGAGCCCTAAGACATCAAGAACATAAATGGTTCCACCCATGTTGAACCATGAGTTCTAAGTCTCAGTTATTACAGTAGGCTGACCCACTTTTCAAACCGAAACGCAGTACTGCTTCGCGGCAGAAATAGGTATGATCGTGGTATTCGTGCGGTCTCATCGGACCGGATCGCACGATATATAAGACACTATAATGCAATATGACGCTGTCTTTACGAGAGATATCTTTCAATCGCTTCTGATATCATTATTTAATACGTTACGATCCTATGTAAGTCTGAAATTTATAATAACTAAAACAATTACCATAGTCCCTGATATCTCATTGCTTTTCACGTTTTGTTTCCAATTAACGTTTTGGAGAAAAACCGATTTTAATTTAACCTTTTTTTCCTACTTGTGCTGAGAAGCTGAAATAGCCTTTCAAGGCTATTGGCAGCTATTCAAGGCTCCTTGACGTGTAGGTGAGCTCACGGGGCTCAAACCGGGAGTGTGGCTAACAATGGCCCTAGCAAGAGCCGTGCTTCGCAGAATCTACCACCGGATCGGATACGCAACCTACTGAGAAGATCCGGCGAGAAACTCAGTGTGCTGTATCTATGGGTTAGTTTACTCGTCAAGCCCTTCGTCGCAAGCGACGGGTTCGGCGAGGACGGTGACCGGTGCTTGTGGTACCTAAAAGCACCGTTAATGGATCGGGAGGATCCGTAATGACGTGTTTAGGGCGACGTCAACTGTTTACCATTCGGTCCACCGGATCGGGTATGTAATATCACCACAGCTCGTCGAGTACTAATAAACCAAATATCGTACTGAACAGTTTGGAATTGTTTTAATAGTTTTTGGTCGTCAATCAAACAAGAACTTTTTGACTGGAGCCCCCATCTGTTCTACGAACAATATATCCTGCCTACTGCCAGTTCTACCTTGCAATCTTTCTTCGTCTGTTATCAAGCTTCTTCTGCGAATCTTCTCATTCCTGATTCGATTTCGCAGGGAAACTGCGACCATCACTATCTACTGTGTAATCAGTTGGCGGTATGTCGCATTCAGATCAAGCAGGCTAGTTCTAGTCTGGTGGGGTAATTCGGAACACCTGGAGCACCACCTGGAGCGGCTTGTCTGGTATAGCGAGACGGCGACGCAGAGTCATCGATACGACGACCTTGACGATCCGTCGGTCGGGTGTCCTAGGGGTGGCGCCGGGAGTTCGGTTGTAGGGTTGACCACGAAAACTTCTCTACTGTGCCCGAGTTCTGTGTGCTTAGGGTGAGTTATTTAACGCTCTCGATAACGTAAATTTAACTCGAATTTGTATGCAGTTGGAACAACGCCCCTAGCGGCAAACGCTCGAACTCCACACAAATCTGAACTAACTTTTAGGCTATCGAGAAGGTTAACAAACTCGCACTAAGCACACGGATCTGATTTGTATGTTCCTAGCGTCTGCAGTCTTCAGCTTATCCATTATCATGGCTCTTGCGACACGCCCAAATATCGGGACAATCGTGCTAAAAATCCGTTAAATAACATTGTGTCTATTGATAACTTGATTTGCCTTCGGATGAGCATTTACTTACTTATCTCCATAATAAGGAAATAGGGTGTGACGATAAGGTGCAGTAGAGTCGACATTAGAATGATGACCAGCGGCAGGCCGTACCCGTCGGCGATGTGACGCGTCACCTCACAGAGTGTGCACCGCATCCGAGAGAGTCGCCCCACCGCCTCACATGGCGGAACTTGTAGACAAGGGACACCATCAGCTGTACAAATTACACTATAGTTGTTGCAAAGTATGACTGCGCGCCGCCCTTAGTTGTTTTTTTTTTTATTGCCCTTGTAGGCAGACGAGCATACGGCCCACCTGATGGTGAGTGGTTACCGTCGCTCATGGACTTCAGCAATGCCAGGGGCAGAGCCAAGCCGCTGCCTACCGAGTGTGTGAGTGACCAATCTGTATACGCGTCAATGTAGGCTATATTTGCAGTCGTCGTGGCCTAAAGGATAAGACGTCCGGTGCATTCGTATCTAGCGACGCAACGGTGTTCGAATCCCGCAGGCGGGTACCACTTAACTACAGGTGGGCTGTGAGCTCGTCCACCCATCTAAGCAATAAAAAAAATCAAGCCAATATATCGAAAAAGAGAAATACTATTTACCAGTTTTCATCATCACAAAAGCATCATCTTTGTCACGCACTCGTATTGTGTCAACAATAACGTTTTCCCGCTTACAGCTAACTGGCCTGACGCTCGTCGCGTATACACTTAGTTGCGAGTTCTTAGGTTTCTTCACTGAAACATGTCGGAAGCTAAATTTAATTATGATCAATTCACACACGGTAGGTAGCGGCTTGGCACTGCCCCTGGAATTGCTGAAGTCCATGGGCGGCGGTAACCACTCACCATCAGGTGGGCCGTATGTTCGTCTTATAGGCACAAGGACAATAAAAAAAAACTTTTTAAATCTGATAAAAATTGGGAATGTACCACACTTTAAAAAGTAGGTTTCAATAAGAGATTCACATAATTAAAATTTATTCCTCAAGACTATTTTTGTGGCACATTAGACATTAAATTTTTGTATGATTATAGTCAGCCCACAATCGTCCACTGCTGGAGATATAGGAATATGCTGGTCCAATTTACATCAGTTATTCTGTGTGCTTAGTGCGAGTTTCCTAACGCTCTCGATAGCGTAAAAGTTAAGCCAATTTTGTATGCAGTTGGAACAGCGCCCCCCTAGCGGCAAAAGTATGCAAACGATCCCATTCCATACAAATATGAGTTAACTTTTACGCTATCGAGAACGTTAAAAAACTCGCAGTAAGCACACTGGTCTTCGTTTCATTTGCCGATTGCCCCACGCTATATACATAGATTGGTTTAGAATTGATTTGTGTCGCTTAAGATCGAATAATTGTAATTTTTTTCACTTTACGCTAAATCTAAGCACGCCGGATACGTGGCTTAAAAATTGGTGATTTTTTTTTTTAATTTCTTGAATTGGCAGCGAGATTATTGAGCCAAGTCTTATATTTTCTTCTTATATTCTTTTGTAATATGAAGAAAAACGAATGAAGCGAAATGAGATGAAGTTGATTAATTTGCGACTTTAATCAATTGAGATGAAATTAAATAAGAGACGATATAGAATGAAATAAAGTCTCAGTAAAATAATGGTAGTAATTTACTGAGGCATTTTCAATGGACTTTTTGAAGAGCTCGAGAAGCTACGTTCAGTGGCATGGTTTCATTTTCCCGTCGATTATCTATATATTAATACATGAAGCAAAAACTTTGTATGCTTTTTACGAAAATTTCGCGGACGGAGGAGTATGAAATTTTCCACACTTATAGAGAATATGGAGAAGAAGGGCACAATGCTAATATTTTTTTAAAAATAATGCATAAAAGATACATTAAATCAATAAAGAAAACATTACACCCACTACCATGTATTTAACACACAAACATATACTCTTTGTTTATTGTCAAACTTTTGTTATTGCTTATAGTCTGTAGTCAAATTGAGAATAGGTTAGTATTGTTTATCTTTAATATTACGAGTATTTATTGACGTCTTGGCGAAATCTGTAACAATAGGACCATAATAATGTTGAAACTTATAATTTCAATTAATTATAGTCGAATTTCGACTAATGTTTCAAATTCAACTTACCAGGCTTGCAGACTTGCGAAGCGGTAACAACGTTAAGCGCTTCATTGAATAGTTTGAGTCGAGCGCACAATGACAGCGCTGTAAACGCAAATTGTAGTTCTAAGACCATCACAATGTACCATAGGAAGTAGAAACCAGCGTAGTTTGTGACAATTTCCCCTGTAAATCATATTAAATTTACATTTTTTTCCTTAAATCAGAAAATCACACATTACTAATTATTTCACGCAATGTTATTTTAGGGTTTGCAACGCGGGCTTCGGATAGCCTGCCGGCCGAGAGGGCTGGTGGTCGTGGCGCCGACGACCGCCAGTCCGGCGTCCCGAGGGGGAGGGTGATGGGAGAGATGTGCTCTGCACTAAACGCTTCACTTTCCTCCCTTTGCCTTTTCATGAGTTTTGTCTCATGCGAGGTTTGGACGTTGGTTGTTGAGAGACAGGAGGTTTTAGTCGGTTCGACTCCAACATGCCCCGCCCTCCATCCCCAGTGAAGGGCGGAAGTCCGGCGATTTCCTCCAGACAAAAAAAAAAAGGGTTTGTAACGCCATCTATCGTCAGAAACCTAACTTTAGAGTTTTGTCAACTAAATTAATATGTATATATAATTGTAAATTTTGAACAAGAAGAGAAATAAATTCATGTTGAAGAAAAGAAAATTTATCCTTTAAACTTAGTCTTCGACAAAAATCGATACGGTTTCTGTATAGCTTCATCTATTCGACAATAGACGCCGCTACAGAATATAACCATGAAAATTTATAACTCATATTTAATAGATGTATATAGTTGAGCAGGAGAATTCCCTTCCGGAAACCCATGGACAACAATTAATAAATAGGTCCAATAATACTCTAAAAACGTCAACACAAATGGAAATATACCTAATATCGGTATTTATAGTATTTTCTTAGGTTTTAGCAAGTCCTAGAAATAATTAAATTTATTTTACGGCTGAAATATGGCGTGCTTATCTTTCATTACATTCATTCCGACATTTCGAATACTTTAAACTTATTCACAGAAGCCTAAAGCTTTGTTTGTAGAATTTTGAATATTTTGAGAACTACCGTCTATTTTTCTATAAAAAAAAACATTTCTAGATTTTTCCGTTTCATTTCTCACAGAATATCGGTAGCATGTTTCGAATTGCCGTAACGCCACGAGTGATCGTGCTTTTTTTTTATTGCTTAGTTCGGTGGAAACCTTCGATCAATAATAGTAGTAATAGTAGTATTATTGATCGAAGGTGGAAACGCATTACTGCTTCACGACAGAAATAGGCAGGGTGGTGGTACTTAACGGTATCACAAAACGGATTACCACCAGTAAAACTATGTTTTTAATATAGTGTTAAATTGCTCTATTTATGTCACGGTATGTCTTATACAGTTTTATTTATTTATTTTATTGCTTAGATAGGTGGGCGAGCTCACAGCCCACCTGTTATTAAGCGATTACTGGAGCCCATAGACATCCACAACGTAACTGCGCCACTCAACTTGAGAAGTACGTTCTAAGGTCTCAAGTATAGTTACAACGGCTGCCGCACCCTTCAAACCGAAACATATTTAGCATACATTGCCTGCCCGTCCTGCCGGCCTGCATCGCGTAGAAACAGAAGTCATCAACGAGCAGAATCGTGAAGGATAACAGGATGAGGAGCAGCAGAGCGCACAGTTTTCGTTCCGTTGCAGTCGAGTGATGTTTGCCGAGCTCACGGTCTACCTGCGAGATATCAAAAATATATATATATATTTTTTATTGCTTAGATGTGTGGACGAGCTCACAGCCCACCTGGTATTAAGTGGTTACTGGAGCCCATAGATATCTACAACGTAAATGCGCCACCCACCTTGAGATATAAGTTCTAAGGTATCAGTATGATTACAAAGGCTGCCCCACCCTTCATAACATAGTGAGATAACATTTGAACATATTATGAACTAACATTAGATGGGTGGATGAGCTCACAGCCCACCTGGTGTTAAGTGGTTACTGAAGTCCATAGACATCTACAACGTAAATGCGCCACCCACCTTGAGATAAACGGCTGCACCACCCTTCAAGCCGAAACGTATTACTGCTTCACAGAAGAAATAGGCGGGGCGGTGGTACCTACCTGTGCGGACTCACAAGAGGTCCTACCACCAGTAAAAAGTGCCGTAGACTCGTGCGCCGATCTAATCTTCTAATGTACGTAGGACACACATATAGATTTGTCGTCAAAACATAGTCATTTAACTATCGGGATGACTAGTTTAAGCTATATACCGACCCCTCGATATAATACGTAACTGTGTTTTTAAATATGTATTTTTTTTAGTAGTGTAGGTAGTAGGGTAGTAGGGTAGGTGGGCGAGCAAAGGCTCAGCCAAGAGGGGTTGGATTGGCTAACAACTATCCGAGCGCCTCCGAAAGAGACCTAACAACTCAAGAGCAGCTGCTTCGCGAATGAATCTACTACCGGATCCGAATCGCGACCCGCCGAGAAGTCTGTAGCTGTAGTCTCACCGCAACTATGTTTTCCATATAGGAGAGCATGGTCCTCATGCGAGCCGGCGCGCCGTACACCCCGACCCCCGCGGTCACCGCCACCACAAGGATGTCACACGCGGACACCACCTGCGACATGCGCGAGGACATGCGCACCGACTTCTCCACTCCCACTCCTATCTCCGCCACCAGTCCATATATCGTGCAAATTACTGAAATTTATCACGATTATTAAAAGATTTCATTAATGCCTTAAACACTTTGAATTCCATCGAGCCAAACCGACCATGTTTTAAACCCGAAACATATGGTGTTTTTACTGACCCACCCTAACTATTCCTCTCCGAATGAAGACATAGATTTTATTATATTTATATTATCACTGGTGGTGATATTATCACTGGTGGTAGGACCTCTTGTGAGTCCGCACGGGTACCCTGCCTATTTCTGCCGTGAAACAGTAATGCGTTACGGTTTGAATGGTGGGGCAGCCGTTGTAACTATACTTGAGACCTTCGAACTTATATCTCAAGGTGGACGGCGCATTTACGTTTTAGATGTCTATGGGCTCCAGTAACCACTTAACGCCATGTGGGCTATGAGCTCGTCCATCCATCTAAGCAATAACAAAAAATACATATACATATAAAAATAAATACAAATACATTCGCATATGTTTCTACACCTTCAAAAATACATAAAATCTGTATCGTCCGCTGACTTCAGACTTCAAACAAAGACAATTTAGGAGTGAAACAAAAGCGAAACACAGACAAAAAAGCCATTCCCTAGAATTTCGTAACAAAATTATGAAGTGAATATTAAAATTGGCCCAGTTGCAGATTTCGGAGAAATACAAATTGTTAATCTCGTATTTTTAAGAGATATTTTTAGTTCGAACCACAGTACTGTATTTCAGGCTTTTCGAAAAAGCATGAGCTTTCTCGGCATTCTCATTTCTCCATAAGAGATTCTTCGATCTTAACGTAAAGTCAGAAATCGTATTTCATATCTGATTATGGATTGGATCTGTCCGTGACGTGAATTTAAAATGTAAATTAAATTAGATTTTAAGGCAATAGTGATTCTTATCACTAAATATCTCGTTTTTTTCCCTACCTATGCTGATAGCCTTGAGAGGCTATATCAGCGTTACCCTAGTGTGTAGGTGAGCTCTCGGAGCTCAAACCGGAAGCGTTGCTAACATTGGCCTTAGCAAGGGCAGTGCTTCGCAGAATCCACCACCGGATCAGAAATACGACTCACTGAGAAAATCTCTCGAGAAACTATGTGGGCTGTGTCTATAGGTTAGTTAACTCGTCGTTCGACGAGAAAAATATCTCCAATGCTCCAATTAGAGTACAATTAAGCAAATGATATTCGGTTAATCTTTCATTCATTACTTACAGCATGTTTGTAGTAAATCTAAACACATTTTATTCATTTTGTGATTAGGATCATATCAATAGAATCAAAAGGTACAACAATGAAGTTTAAATGAGATTTATAGATAAAACGTCCGCGATTAACGATAGTACCACTCTAAAATAGGCTCGATAAAGAATTTGTTCTAGCATTCAGTAATTGTATTACCCAGAAAGGTGACGAGAATGTAACTGTAAAAACATTTGCCCTTGGAGATGGTCACCGCGTATTCCTGACTCCGTGGCTCGAACCTCAGAGGTGCGAGCCCGCAGAAACTTGAAATCTGAAAGTTTTAATACCAGAATTCAGTATTAGCAGAGAATTTTACTGGTGGTAGGGCTTCTTGTGAGTTCGAACGGCTAGGTTTCACCACCCTGCCTATTTCTGCCGTGAAGCAGTAATGCATTTCGGTTTGAAGGGTGGGGCAGGCGTTGTAACTATACTTGAGACCTTAGAACTTATATCTCAAGGTGGGTTTACGTCGTAGATGTCTATGGGCTCCAGTAACCACTTAACACCAGGTGGGCTGTGAACTCGTCCACCCAATCTAAGCAATAAATAAAATAGTCTAACAATGCAATTCTGGATTCCATTTTTGTTTTATTTCAACGATCTAACACTCTTCGCTTTTTTCGACATAATTAAATCTAGAATGTTCTCTCTCTAGACTGGATCACAGTGAATAACCAATCTAACTCTTAGATCTACCACCTCGGTACTTGGAGCGCTTAACAAACCTTTAATATGAACGCATGAGCTCCTCCCACCAAACAGGGTGTCTTTGGTTCATCAGCTCTCAGATCTGGCGAGGGAGGCATCTCCCTAGGCAGCTGGTCAATCTTCGTCGTTTCCAAACCTGTACCGAAGTATCATAAGTGAGATAAACATGCAGATAAACCTGATCCTGTTTCATGGCTCATGGACGTTGGCAATGACAGAGGCAAAACCAAGCTTCCGCCAACACGGAAGAATTCTTTTTAAATCTAGTTTGATGGAAAATTACTTATAGAACCGTATAGTACTAAGAAACGCAGTAAGAAGCTTACAACAGAGTCTGACGGTACGTGGTCAAAAAGACGCACTGTAGATAGATGAAATGGTTCCAGGTGGTAACGGAGACTCAGCTCCGATGGTGGGTGGTGATAATGATGACGGGAATATCTTAGATCAGGGCCTCAGGATAACACTTTCATACCACGTACATAGTATACTACCAGGTATAGTACCAGGAAACCAGAAACGGTAAGAATTAAAAATGAAAAACGCACATCCAAAGTTGAATCTTCATTTTATCGCATACGAAAAATCTAAAATTACTTAAGTTGTAACTCAATATCAAAATTCAATTAATTTTACATATATTTTTTCTTTACAATTCAAACAAAAACAAAACATAAAAAAAACACGTGTGGCACTAGGGGACTGCCGCGGTAAAGCTATTACATAGCATTTTTTATCGACTTATGCAATTATAATTAGATAATAATAATTTAATATTAAAACAATAATAAAATAAGACCACGATATTTTTATAAACATTAACAAAAGCAAAACATTAACTGTCCCCTTCAGACTCTTACGCTAGACCGCGCGAGAGAGAGATGGACAGAATTTTCATGATGCGCATGCAGTGCAACGTCATGCCGCGCGCTTATTCACAAACACTACACCGACGCAACGTTTGAATGTGCTGAACGCGAGCTACATAGTAGGCGTAGTGGGGAGTCAGGTTATTTTCGTTACGGAATTTCTGGATTCGGTCTCCACGCTCAAGACCCGCGATAGAAGCTAAGCAATAGCTTAAAAAACATTATAATGCATAATATGAAAATCATTACGTCACTATAACAATACACCGTGATCCTCATGCAAAATATTTATTACCCCACGTAAATGATAAAAACAAAATAATAATATAAAAAAACCAGAAGCGTCAGGTCGGACGTTCGGCCGCTGTTTGAAGCGAAAGTAACCTTAAACGAGAAGGAATTAAGCTTATTTTGGTGTTTAGTGTTGTTCGGTAGAACTCAATTAGGACATCATAAGTTCGCAGGTGGCTATCTGCAAGTGCAGGTCAGTAGAAGATATGGATCCCCCTTGGTAATGCCTTATCGTAAAATCGTAATTCTGTTATCTACGTATTAATTCGCAGCGTTACAGGCATAAGGTCGTATATCCTTGATACCATCTCACCATCTCACGTCATTACGGATCCTCCCGATCCATTAACGGTGCTTTTAGGTACCTCAAGCACCGGTCACCATCCTCGCCAAGCCCGTCACCTGCAATGAAGGGCTCGACGAGTAAATTAACCCTTAGACACAGCCCAGTGAGTTTCTCGCCGGATCTTCACAGTAGGTTGCGTTTCGGATCCGGCGGAAGATTCTGCGAAGCACTGCTCTTGCTAGGGCCAGTGTTAGCAACACTCCCGGCTTGAGCCCCGTGAGCTCATCTACTACGATACTAGCTCAGTTAATCTAGAATAACCCATCGAGGTTACTAGAATCGGTAGAAAAAAAAACAAATTTAACGGCCGTCTGGTGTAGTGGTAAGTGACATGGTCACTACACACGGGGGTCGTGAGTTCGAATCCCGCCAAGGGAAGATATTTGTATGATAAATATAAATGTCTTTTCCAGGGTTATGGATGTATATTAAATATATGTATGTGTATAATAAAAATCTTACATTTATATCCGTTATCTGTGTGCTTAGTGCGAGTTTTGTAACGTTCTCACTAGCGAGCCAGTTTGCTCAAATTTGTATGCAATTGGAACAGCGCCCCTAGCGGCAAACGTACTCGGTGTTATTTTGTGAGTGCGAGTTCCTATTAACGTTGTGATCTCGTAACCGAGTAATTTTACCGAAATGAGTACTACGAATGACATTTGTGCGAGTGCGTGTTACAAATTAGTGGATTTTAACGTTTCGATCGAGTATTTCTTTAGTAGTTTTATTTTTCCAACTAGAGAGGCAAAAATATCATGCCATAGAGCCTAATCTTTTTTTATGAAAAATGATAATATGGAGTGAAATGGATTTGATTAATTTGAAGCATTAATCAATTGGCATGGAATGAAATGAAATGAGATCAGATAATATGGGATAAAATATAATCTCTGCAAAATGCTGATTATATACTGAGATTTTTTTCAGTGGACCTTTTCGAAGACTTCGAGAAGCTACGTCCAGCGGTTTTGTTTAATTTTTTTAAATTTTCGCACTTTCACAGATACTAAACAGTTAATAAACCCACGTTACTTTGTTATTGCACAGATGGGTGGACGAGCTCCCGGCCCACCTAATCTTAAGTGGTTACCGGAACCCATAGACATCTACAACGCAAATGCCGCCTCCCACCTTGAGATATTAGTTCTAAGGTCTCAGTATAGTTACAACGGTTGTCCCACCCTTCAAACCGAAACGCATTACTGCTTCACGGTAAAAATAGGCAGGGTGGTGATACCTACCCGTGCGGACTCACAAGACGTCCTACCACCAGTAATTACAAAAATTAATTTTGCGGGTTTGATTTTTATTACATGATGCTATTCCTTTACAGTGAAAGTCAATCGTAAACATTTGATAAGTACGTATTTCATTAGAAAAATTGATACCCGCCGGCGGGATTAGAACACCGGTGCATTGCAAGATACGAATACACCGGACGCCTTAACCTTTAGGCCAGGACGGTCTCAAAATTACACTTATACACGAAGAAATATTAAATACGCATTAACTAAGAAACATTAAATAGACAAAATAAAACAATTCACACAATTTAGCTCCTCGCGGTCCCTCCAAAATGTCTTTTCATCTTTTTTTCCTAGTTGTTCAATTGTAAATGAATAAATCAAAATCAAATCGAGTTAACGTTCTATACGGTGAAAAATGAAGAATTGTGAGTGTGAGTTGAGATATGCTACTCGCTTCGCAGGGCGTTTATTCACCGAGAGCAGCAATAATATTATTTCTCGTATATTGGTAGCACATGATGTTTTGGCATTAGACCGTCAAAATGAAATACAACGCATTTTAACAGCATTTTAATGGGAACCAACTACTTTCAAAATTATTCGGGTAATGTCACGTGTTCAATACTATTTTGTACCTTTAGAATTAAAGTGGCTCAACCCAAAATTCTTAGTTTCTGGTAAACTTCAATATTGTAATACAATAATTGTATTTTTTTAGTTTTTCGGTTTAAACACTTTAAGGCATGCCATTTTATTTGAAAAAGACAGAAAGAGTACTTTGTCCTTTTCTAGACTAAAAGAGACTGTTTAATTTTATAAGCTGATAGAATAATATAGAAAAGAATAATAGGATACCCTCTAATCGTCACATTGGAAAAAGGTATGGCTTTATCATTTTATCATTTTATCATTTAAATTATTTTTTATTGCACTTATAAAACTAATTTAATTTACAATATGTAACTACATATATCTATAACTAATCCGTACTTGTCAAATTCCTCATAAATTGTCAATATTCTTAATAAAATTCCTATTAATAATATACAAGTGCAAATGTTGAGCTGCTTGCCAGAAATGATATAATAGTGTTTTGTTTTTTTGTTGTTTCCTTGTAGGCTGCCTGTAATAATCTAAATCTGTGTGAAAGGCAATAAATGATTTTATTATTATCTACTAATGGTAGTCCAGTGGTCGAAATTTGACCATAATTTATTTAAATTTTAAGTTTGAACATTATTATAGTTCTATTGTCACCTTTCTATTATCATCATTTCTATAATAATCATTGCTCTATGTCGCCAAGGCTACATTATAGAAAATTAATATTAAAGACAAAAAATATTAATCTATTCTCAATTTGACCACAGATTGATAAATCAATAAACAAAAAAAGTATAAATGCATGTGTGTGTGCGTGTGTGTGTGTCAAATACATGCTAATGTGTGTAAGGTTTTTTTATTCATTTAGTTTATTTTTATATTGTTTATGCACAATTAAAAAAAAAATTAGCAATCTGCACTACTTCTCTATATTCTCTATGAGTGTGGGAAATTTCATACTTCTCCGTCCGCGCAATTTTCGTGAAAAGGAGTCCAACATTTTTGCTGCACGTATTACCTACTTAAAATGTAGGTTCTTAATAATAATACATAAGTGTTTTGAAATATAAAACTAATCTTAAATTTTTTAGTTATACCACTTCCATTCTAAGGGTGCAATTTCGTAAACAAACTTTGCCGTAATGGCGTAACCTTTAAAATACACGAAAACTGCCCAGCATAAACATATTTTTTTAGTAACTTTAATAGAAGTATTAGAATTAGAAGTTTATTATAGAATTTATTTAATTGTAATTACATATTTAGACATACTTAACATAATTAATCTTGGAATAGGTAATTATTTCAGCTTTTTTTAATTAAAGAAATTATGTTTTACATAGGTTTAATCTTTTACCCGTTGAACGTTTATAAAATGATTGTATTTACGGTAATAGTGTTGATGATCTTCATTAGGTGGCCCAAATATACTAAAATTATTACGAGCATCCATCCTTATTTATAAATGTGTAAAGAAGCAAAATTATTATTACATTGTTCAAATTTCTATATAATTTATAAATATAAATCTGTACGTATGTACCTGTAAATATGTATATTGCGCGCGTGTGTGTGTGTGTGTGTGTGTACGCGTGTGTATGTGCGTGTGTGTATATATTTCTATAATAGATAGATACACAGTGTGCAATTCATTTCGAAATTATTCTTGCCCATCTAATGGTTGTCTGGAAGAGATCACTCTTAGCGATAAGACCAAGAAAAAATGTTTCACAATATTTATTCATTTTGTGTACAATAAAGAATACTCTTTCACTGGTGGTAGGACCTCTTGGGAGTCCACACGGGTAGGTACCACCACCCCGCCTATTTCCGCCGTGAAGCAATAATGCGTTTCGGTTCGAAGGGTGGGGTAGCCGTTGTAACTATACTGAGACCTTAGAACTTATATCTCGAGGTGGGTGGCGCATTTACGTTGTAGATGTCTATGGGCTCCAGTAACCACTTAACATCAGGTGGGCTGTGAGCTCGTCCATCCATCTAAGCAATAAAAAAAAAACAACTCTATCTCGCTCTCTCTCTCTCATCAAACAACTCTTTAAAAAAAAGCAATGATTTAATAAGAATTAAATGAAAAAGCAAAGAATTAATATGTATTTACAACTAGCTAGACGTCTATAAAATTTTCTAACCGAAAAAATATATGTGTATAAACCATTAGAATAGATAAAACCTTAAAAAACAACATTATTATTAAAAACGAAAGAAAAAATCTTGATATTGTATTGGTTTCACGGCAAAATTTTTAGTGACTACTTAACTTGCTTGAAAGTGAAGAAATACTCTCAAAATCCATTAATTTGTAACTCGCACTCGCACATACAATAATCGAGAGGCTCACTTCGGTAAAGCTATTCGATACATGAGACAGCAACATAAACAAACCTTCTCTCTCCCACAAAATGAGATTCATAAGCTTACCACTAGGTGGCACTGATACAAACTCACACAAATTAAACATAACATTAACATCGACTGAGTAATTAAAAAAACTCGCACTAAGCACAGGTACATTACCCATTACCCGACTAATTATAAATATCGTTAGAAAGCTTGGCATTTCAATTAAACGCCTTAAAAAAAAACTTGCATGCTACCAATATAAAAGAAAAAATTGTTGCTTCTCAAGATGAATAAACGTCCTGCAAATCGAGTAACTCGCACTCAGAGCTCCGCACGTTTCACCGTGAAAAGCGTACACTCGATGCGAGTCATTCGATTCGATTTTTGAAACTCGCACTAAGCCTACTGGTACCTGTAACACAAGTTCTTTACGAAATTATCAAGGGACCAATTAACGTGGCGTGATTGTTAGTTAGTAAAAAAAAATAGTAAATTGACCATACAAATCTTTGAAAAAACAAATAAATTTAAGATACCACCTTTTTGTCGATACCCACTTTTTGTCGATAAAGTTAAATGACTATCTTTTTTTTTTTTTTTTTTTTTTTATGACCTGGTGACAGAGACCTTTAGGTCATATCTTAAATAACTATCAATTCATCTAAGCATGTAGGTTACATATGTAATACTTACAAAACAGTTCCTTGTAATAAATACACGTGAACTCATCACATTTAGTGGCTGTAATTACATTTAAATCCATTGTCATGGTTGTAAATACGAAGACAAATTATTGTCTCTTTACAAAACGGAAATAATGATACTGTGTTAATTTGGTGAATTGATAGAAAACTGCTTGAGTGGCCAGTGGCAATGTTAATGGTAAGAGTCAATTGAGTGATAAATACTTTATTATAGAAATATAACAGTATAATGATAAGATTACAGTTTTATTTTGTTTCTGACACACGATTCCTGACGATGCGCAATGTTACAAAAATATTAAACAGATTATCCTTCATATACCTATCCTATCCTATCTATTTATATTCTGTAGCAGCCAAGATTTTCGCCTCGGAACCTGGGGTTAAATGTTACACTATACTTCTATACTAATATTATAAAGAGGAAAGATTTGTTTGTTTGTTTGTATTGAATAGGTTCCGAAACTATTGAACCGATATGAAAAACTCACGACGACAGCATAATGTCAAACTATTATGTGTCGCGACAGTATATTTCTATTATAGTTATGCCGCAATAAGTGTTCTTTTATTTAAAAAAATAAAACAACGTCGTTGAAATTTTTGTTAAAGACCCGAGCGGAGCCGGAGCGGACCGCTAGTCGCTAATAAGCAAAGTACGCATTTAATATGAAGTCATTACCGACTATAAACATTAAGTTGGTAGAAAATAATCACATATTTTCGTTCTCTACTATTCGCTGGTAGCCTAGGGGCTATTTCGGACGTGTAGATGAGGTCAGTGATTCAACCTGAGAGAATTTGCTAACACTAGCCCTAACAAGAACAGTGCTTCCAAGACGCTACCGCCGGATAGGAATCGCAACCCACTGAGAAGATCCGGCGAGAAACTCAGTAGGCTGTCTGTAAGAAATAATCACAGCTTGTCAGACAAAGTTTCAGCGTCTGTGTGTGGCTGTATATCACTGTGTCACAAAACATCAAAAACACATTTGATCGACATTAACCGACTCTCCTTATAGTCGGAGAGCTGGCGACGAATTTCAGGAAGGCATTTTAGGCAATTCAAAAATATGATAACAGTATATTATCTATGTGAGTGAATACGTAAAACGCGAGTCGGAAAATCGTCAGCTCTTAGAACATTATTTCGTGAATAGATAGATTGCTTTATTTTCTCACTAATAATCAGTATTACAGTAATACAGTTATTTAGTGAACAACCCTTTGTCTCTGACTTCGTTGATTTTTAACAGCTCAATTGCCACATTTTGTTCTGTCAGAAAATCTGAATGCATTGATATCACGACGTACATATTGAATCGATTTCGAAGACCCGAACAGAAATAACTAGTCCAGAAACTAAAAAAAAACATATACGGTAGTATATAGTATAGTATAGTACAGTATAGTACATATATAGTAGCAGCTACTTGTGGCTATTCGCCTCGCGGATGGATCTGGACTACCCAATAATGCAACACTGGACACGTGTGCATGTTGAGCACCCTGGATCCAAACTTGCCTAGAGGCTGTCCAACCTGAAGGTTAAGATAGTTTTCATATTCTTTTTTTTTTGATTTTTTTATTCCGAAGCTTTTGTTATTGTTTTTATTTTTGTGTTCTGTGAAATGTTAATGTTAATGAATGTATAATATTTAATATGGTATTATATGTATCAAACGGAAATAACTACTAATTGAATTTGTTTTTATGCAGTTCAAGATATCAGAGCGAAGTTATGAAATTATTGTGACGTCAGCATCAGTCCTTGATGCGTGTGCGAATTTTCAAATTAATCGAGCGTCTTTGACATCGATAAAAATTACGCTCAAAGATCGATTAGTCACATACAAAATGGCAAGACTTAACGCCCGTGTTCATTTAACTACTTCAAAGTTTTTAATGTTAAGCTTATTTTCAAATATTTGGAGAAATTACTAAAGGATTTTTTTTTAACAAGAGTACCTTACAAAATAGTTGATTAAAAAAACAAATATAATTTTAAATGGTTATTTTTAATTGTTATTAATAATACCTATAATAAAACTGGGCAAATAGTCATTATTCCGACGCTCCGTACTTTATACGAGTTAATAGAGAGTCGGTTCATCGACTGTTCGCGCTCAAAGGGTCAAAGAGACCATGCTCTTTTGGTCGTCTTGGGTGTGATATAAAGTCTTTGCAAACACAAAAGTACACAAAGAAAGTTTTTATTTAAGACGAACACAAAATATACAAAGAAGGAGAAAGTACACAAGAAATAGATAGTCCAAGCAACACAAGCAGGTACACGAAACAAAAAGCTAAAATTATAAAAGGCGTAGAACATAAAAGATAATACGGGATGCGCGCTCGCAAGTCAGATTTCGACTGGTGGCGGTGGATCGGTAAAAATGCGACCGATGTACTAGCGAAATATATCGCCGCCGCTATACTGCAGTTATCGCCTGACTTTGCTTGTGAATTTTATTTTGTTAAGTGTAAATAATGTTTTGTATGATTGTGTGATAAATGAATGTGTTGATATAAAATAAAGTATGTATGTGTTGTTGTGTAGTGTAATTATAATAAAATATTATAAAATAAATAAATACATGTGAGTCACCCACATCACTCCCCTCCGAAGACCGTGCCTACGGGCGATAGTAATCAGGAAAGTGTACTCTCCTGCCTGAACGTGTTGTTCT
This sequence comes from Bombyx mandarina, assembly GCF_030267445.1. Lineage (NCBI taxonomy): Eukaryota > Metazoa > Arthropoda > Insecta > Lepidoptera > Bombycidae > Bombyx > Bombyx mandarina. The sequence continues at coordinate 12,066,314 of NC_143222.1, read as the reverse complement.
TACTGGGAGGTGTTGGTGTGGTGGAGTGGGTGGTGTATCTGGTACAGTGGGTGGTGTATTTGGTGGAGATGTGTGGTTTGAGGTCGTGCCGGTGTCATTGCACAGTATATATGCCGGCTTAAGGCGATCTATACTTACCGTCACAGCTTTGTTTTTGACAAGAATAGAAATATATTTATCGCCTCTTTTAAGCACTTCATGCGGCCCTGTATATGTAGGTTGAAGTGAGCCACGTAACAAGTCTTCTCGGAGGAATACATGACTACAAGTGGCGAGGTCTTTAAAAACGAATGTTTTTTGTGTCGAATGGTGTTGAGGAGGGACTGGGCGTATCTTCTCTGCAAAGGACCTCATACGCGCTAAGAAGTCGGTAACGTCGGTAGTGTGGTGAGTGACACTATGGCCGAAGAATTCGCCGGGTAGGCGAAGAGGCTCGCCATACACCAGCTCTGCCGATGACGTTTGGAGGTCTTCCTTGAAAGCAGTCCTAATACCCAGAAGGACGAGTGGCAAGGTCTCAGTCCAGTTTGCGTCTGCGTGGCAAGTTATCGCAGCTTTCAGCTGCCGGTGAAAACGTTCAACCAAACCGTTGCACTGTGGATGATATGCTGTTGTTCTACGGTGATCAAAGCCGATGGACTTGGACAACCGTAGAAATAAATCCGACTCGAATTGTCTGCCGCGGTCGGTGACAACCTCGACAGGACAACCGTATCGGGACACCCAACAAGAAATGAATGCTGTGGCCACTGTTTTGGCGGTGATGTCGGTTAGAGGTACAGCTTCTGCCCATCGCGTAAAGCGATCGACGGCTGTAAGGCAGTACCGATAATCACCTGCTGGCGGTAGGGGTCCGATCAAGTCTAGGTGGACATGTTTGAATCGTGCTGAAGGTAGGTCATGCCTGCCCACAGGGGCGGTGACGTGTCTTGTGACCTTCGAGCGCTGGCAATCCAAACATGCCTTAGACCATTCACGGCAATTTTTCCGCATTAGTGGCCAAACGAATCGTTGTGCAACGAGTTTGGCTGAAGCGTTGGGACCGGGGTGGCTGAGTGAATGAAGGCAATTAAATACCTTCTGACGCATCTCTCGTGGGACGAACGGCCTGGGCATCTGCGTACTGACGTCGCAGTACAAAACAGCTTGACTTCCAGGGACGCTCATCTGAGTAAGGCGTAAAGATGATCCACCTGCTAAATGTTCTGCCAGCTCCGGATCTGTGGTTTGTAACTTAGCCATTTCTTCCAAGTCAACAGGCATCTGCAGTTCACAGATGCGAGACAAGGTGTCAGCGACAAGGTTGTCTTTGCCCGAAACAAACCTTATGTCCGTGGTGAACTGGGAGATGAAGTCCAGATGTCGGTACTGACGCGGCGAACAGTTATGCTTCGGCTGCTGAAATGCGTAACATAAAGGTTTGTGGTCAGTATACACAGTAAAGTTTGTTGCTTCCAGCATATGCCGGAAGTATTTTATGCTCTCATATATGGCGAGAAGCTCTCGGTCGTACGGCGAGTATTTTGACTGCGAGGGGCTCAATTTGCGAGAGAAAAATGCTAACGGCTGCCAATCTCCACCTTTAAGTTGCTGGAGAACTCCACCTATTGCAGAGTCCGAAGCGTCTGTCACGAGACTCAACTTTGCTTGAGTATCGGGATGGGCTAGGAGAGCTGCATTGCATAGGCTTGTTTTGCAGTCTTGGAAGGCTTGCAATGACTTTCCCTCAATAGCGACGGGTTGCGCACCTTTAACGGAACCAACTAGCAATGCGTTGAGAGGCGCTTGTATCTGGGCAGCATTGGGTAGGAATCGGCGATAAAAATTTATCATACCCAAAAATCGCCGGAGTTCTCTGACGGTTTTTGGGACAGGAAAATTTGAGATAGCCTCGACCTTGCTTACCAGAGGCTTGGTACCCTTCTCGGAGATTTGGTAACCCAAAAACGTGACTTCTGGGACGCCGAAGACACATTTGGTAGTATTAACCAAAACGCCATACTCTTTCATGCGTGTGAAGAGTTGATGCAAGTGGTCTTCGTGCTCCTGGGCTGACCTGCTAAAAATTAAAAAATCGTCGATATAAGGAAATGTAAAATCCAGTCCACGCGTCATCTCGTCAGCGAACCTTTGAAAAGTTTGTGCCGCATTGCGCAGCCCGAACGTCATATACGGAAATTCGAATAATCCGAACGGTGTTGTGATCGCTGTCTTTAAAATGTCGTTCTTAGCTACTGGTATCTGATTGTAAGCTTTTTGTAAATCGACAACAGAGAAAATTGTGCATCCGGACAAACAATGTGAAAAGTCATGTATATGACGAATAGGGTATTTGTCGGGTATGGTTCGTGCATTCAATGACCTGTAGTCGCCACATGGACGCCAGCCGTCGTCTTTTTTTTTCGACACCAGATGCAGTGGTGATGCCCAAGGGCTGCAGGAAGGGCGTGCCGTGCCGTTACGTAGCATAGCATCGAACTCCTGCTTGGCGATTCTCAATTTATCTGGGGCGAGACGACGGGGCGGCAGCGATACAGGTGGACCTGGTGTGGTGATGATGTGGTGTGTCGTGTGATGTCTGACGATACCCGGAGTACCAGCGGGGCGAGTTATTTCCGGATATTGTGCCAAAATGTTATGATACCTACCACTACCACCAGTTGGAATTTTTACACTTGTGACAAGACAATTATTTTTACATATAGATGTTACAAACTTAAGATTGGTTAAAGTATCAATAAGTTGTTGGTGGCTGATGTCAACAATAAGGTTGTAATGTGAAAGAAAATCAACACCAATAATAGCCATCGTGACATCAGCAACAACAAAGCGCCATGGAAAGTCACGACGTAAGCCTAAATTAAGATTAAGTTCGATATATCCATACGTATCTATCACTGAACCATTCGCGGCACTGAGTTGAAAAGAAGTTTTATAACGACGCTCTCGAAGTGCGGACACTGGGTAGACACAAATATCACTACCGGTATCAATAAGGAATTGATTTTTAGTTTTACTGTCCGTTATGAAGAGGCGACCCGTGGTGTTGCGGCAGTCTTGTGTCGCCATCAGCGACTGTCCGGACTGTTGACTGTTTTCCGACGCCTTGTAGTCGCACGGCTGGACACATCTGACGGTTTTGGTACCATATTTGAAGTGATACCAACATATGGGGTGCTGTCTGTAGTTAGACTGTGACCGGCGGCGAGATGAAGATCTGCTGCGCTGTTGCTTTGTCGGTCTCCGTTGTCCTCTGCTTGGGTGATGGTTGACTTGCGCGGTCAGTGCACTCACTTGTTTTGTTAGCTCTGCTACCTGTCGTGTCAGCTCGTCAATATGTGTAGACGTGGTAGCGCTTGCTACCTGCGGTGCCGGGGTCGCGATCTCATTGACCCGGTCGGCAAGTTCCGCCAGTGAGTCGAGAGACAACGATGGCTGCGAAGCGATGATTGGCTGCAATCCAGTGGGTAGACGGCTTGTCCAAATTGTTTTGACGAAGTCCTCGGGTATTCCGGGGCCAGCGAGATGTTGCAGGTGCCGTAGGAATTGCGAAGGCTTGCGGCTTCCGAGCTGTTCGTGCATGAGCAACTGCTTAACCTTATTCTCCCGCGACACTGACAGTCTCTTGATGAGCTCATCTTTGAGTCGATTGTAGTCAGGTGGGCCGGTGAGGATGTCTTCAACTTCGGCTGCATACTGCCTGTCTAAGGTACTCAGGATGTGGTAAAATTTGGACGCATCATCCGTAATACGCATTACTGCAAACTGTGCTTCAATTTGAGCGAACCATATATCAGGTTTTTCTGGCCAAAACGGTGGGATACGTAAATGTGAGGGTGGCGGCGAAAAAGTTGTTAAGTCTGTCGCTGCGACTGGAGACGCCATTTTTACGTGTCGTCGTGGCCGTGTATTAACTTGCGATTTAACTGTATCACTTCCACTCGAACTGGACATCTCTTGAATGTGTTCTCCGGGGTCACCAGTTTGGTCGTCTTGGGTGTGATATAAAGTCTTTGCAAACACAAAAGTACACAAAGAAAGTTTTTATTTAAGACGAACACAAAATATACAAAGAAGGAGAAAGTACACAAGAAATAGATAGTCCAAGCAACACAAGCAGGTACACGAAACAAAAAGCTAAAATTATAAAAGGCGTAGAACATAAAAGATAATACGGGATGCGCGCTCGCAAGTCAGATTTCGACTGGTGGCGGTGGATCGGTAAAAATGCGACCGATGTACTAGCGAAATATATCGCCGCCGCTATACTGCAGTTATCGCCTGACTTTGCTTGTGAATTTTATTTTGTTAAGTGTAAATAATGTTTTGTATGATTGTGTGATAAATGAATGTGTTGATATAAAATAAAGTATGTATGTGTTGTTGTGTAGTGTAATTATAATAAAATATTATAAAATAAATAAATACATGTGAGTCACCCACACTCTGTACCTATTCAGAGTTCTCTCTCGACTGAGATCGCTTCGATAGAAAAACAACCGTAGGACTATAAATGAAAGGAAATAATCATCATCATCAGCCTTTATCTGCCCACTGCTGGACATAAGCCTTCCCCAATGCCTCCCACAGAATGCGGTCCTCCGCTTTCCGCATCCAGGTGGGGGAGGAAAGTCCTCGAATGGAGGCCACGGATGGGCACCAGTAGTGTGGGGCGTCCTCCGACCAGGTGGACTAACGACTTAGTGCGCACGGCGGAAAGTCGTTGGATGCGGAAAGGAAATGAATCGAAAATTTCTCTTCCACATCCCATAGCCCGAAAACGCGGTTTTCCGTTTAAAAAAAACACCACCGCTTTGAGTTTAACATGATTACGTCATTTGAGCGTATTCCTATCCCACGCACCCCACCGTTATAAGCAGTGACATAGCCCAAGACATCGATTCTCAAAGTGTCAGAGGTAAAATCTTCTAGCTGTATATTTAAAAAAAAACCATATTTTTTTCGATAACCGTGCACTGACGAACAAAAGTTTATATACAATTTTATTATAAGAGTAGATTGATTCAAGACAATTTACGTACACACACTTAAACTTATATTAGACGTTCAAGTGAATCACAATATCCTTGGCCGGTGTAAAGCAATCAGTGAATATCCACTACAATTGACTTCATCCATCAATGACAATGTAAGTTGACATTTACTCGGAATTTTGTGTGTAGAGGTTATAATTTAAAATCGACTGGTTTTAAGCTATTGCATAGATTTTATCGCAGGCCTTGAGCGTGCGGCTTGAGAGCGGAATCCAGAAATTCCGTAACGAAAATAACCTGACACCCCCACTACGCCTACTATGTAGCTCGCGTTCAACACATTCACACGTTACGCTGGTGTAGTGATTATGAATAAGCGCGCGGTATGACGTTGCACTGCATGCGCATCATGAAAATTCTGTCCATCTCTCTCTCGCGCGGTCAAGCTTGTGAGTGTGAAGGGGACAGTTAATGTTTTGCTTTTGTTAATGTTTATAAATATAGCGTGGTCTTATTTCTCTTCTTGCTTAAATCTGTGGAAGATCTCTGCCAATCTGGAGTTAAGTAGTTAGCGGAGCCCAAAGTTATCAACAAGGTAAATCATGAGTTTTAAGGTTTCAGTTTTACAGTATAACGGCTACCCCACCCTTAAAACCGAAACGCATTACTACTTCACGACAGAAATAGGCAGGATGGTGGTACATAACGGTATCACAAAACGGTTTAGCACCAGTAAAACTATATTTTTAAGATGGTGTCAAATTGCTCTATTTATGTCACGGTATGTCTTGTAGAGTTTTATTTATTTATTTTATTGCTTAGATGGGTGGGCAAGCTCATAGCCCATCTGGTGCTAAGTGGTTAATGGAGCCCATAGACATTTACAACGTAAATGCGCCACTCACCTTGAGATATAAGTTCTAAGGTCTCAAGTATAGTTACAACGGCTGCCCTACCCTTCAAAACGTAACGCATTACTGCTTCACGGCAGAAATAGGCGGTGTGGTGGTACCTACCCGTGCGGACTCAGAAGAGGTCCTACCACCAGTAATTACGAAAATTATAATTTTGCGGGTTTGATTTATTCCTTCACCGTGGAAGTCAATCGTGAACATTTGTTAAGTACGTATTTCATTAGAAAAATTGGTACCCGTCTGCGGGATTCGAACACCGGTGCGTCGCAAGATACGAATGCACCGGACGTCTTTATGCCACAACGACTTGGCCGCGACTTAGGCCACGACGAGTAGAGTGATGACCAATGCAGGGTAGCTGGAAAAAGCTGGATGAGAGAAGCCTTGGACCGTGGTCAGTGGCGTGTATTTGAATAGGCCTATGTCCAACCGTGGACTACTATAGACTGATGATGATGATGATGTCTTACATATAAAGGCTTTACTGACCTTACTGCGTAACTACGCTAACAAAACTTAGTTATTTAACTTGGTGTCGGCCTAGAGAAACATCACTTCATCACTTCTCAATGCTAGAAGCAGAATATATGGATACAGAAAAACTAGTGCTTTATTACAGAGTTGATGGCTTTTCGGGTAAGTACAATTATCTTGCCCGTTTTACAATAAAATTAAGACTCGCGTTGATGCACGTTGTGATGTCCATGGACTCTGGGCAATAAAGATAATAACGAAAGGCTGTCGCAATTCCCACAAGCTTCATTGCCGTTCACTCCAGAATAGACCTTTTTTATTTTATGATTGAAAGTTTACTGGTGGCCCGAAGGCCTTTCCAGTTTCACCAGGACAGGTGGGCGAGCAAAGGCTCAGCCAAGAGGGGTGGGATTTGCTAACAACTGCCCGAGCGCCTCCGAAGGAGACCTAACAACTCAAGAGCAATTGTTTCGCGCATGAATCTACTACCGGATCGGAATCGCGACCCGCTGAGAAGATCCGGCGAGAAACTCAGCGGGCTGATGCATGGGTTAGGTTGCACGTCGACCTCTTTGTGGAGTTCGACGAGTACGGTTACCGGGGTCCCTAAGCCTACCCCTAGAATTAGAGCTGAAGGCATCTAATGCAAAGGTTATTGGATCTGATGGATCCGTAAGGACGTGTCTAGGGCGTCGACGGTGACTGGCTCCTGCATGATCAGGATTCGGGGAGTAGTCAGCGGCGGCTACGATAAGGCGATTATCATGACGCATAGCCTTATCGAAGTATCGTTCCGACGCTGACTTCATGTATTTCCGAATTGATTCGAGGCCCAGGTCGTCGTGTAGGTCAACGTTCCTCACGAACCACGGAGCCCCGACAGCTAACCTGCAAAAGCGGGATTGTAGGGATTGGAGGGTGTCTATGTGTGTGCGGGCCGCGTGAGCGAACACCACACTCGCGTAAGTCATGACGGGCCTTATGCAAGTTTTGTAAAGTGTCACCTTGTTCCGAAGGGACATTTTACTCCGCTTACAGATCATGGGGTAGAGTCTACCGAGAATAAACGCGGCACGGTCACGGACTGATTTTATATGCGGGCGGAATGTCATCGATGCATCCAGGGTAACGCCCAGGTACTTGACCTTCCTGGCCCAGGGTATGGGTTGTCTAAAGAGAGTAATCGGGGGTGTGAGATTCCTCCTCCTAATCCGGGAGGAAATCCGTGTGGAGCTTCCCCTCTGAAATAGCACCGCAGTACTTTTCGCTGGGTTGATGTCTATGCGCCATTTTCGGAACCACTGTCCTAGGGCTAGGGCTGCGCTCTGAAGCTTCTTCGCGATTAGGGACTTATTTCTACTAGAATAGTAAACAGTCGTGTCGTCGGCGAATAAAGCTAAATGGGTCGGCGGCGACCGGGGAATATCGTTGACGAATAAGCTAAATAGGAGGGGTGAGAGGACAGAGCCTTGCGGGACTCCAGCTGTGAGAGGTCGTGGGGAGGAGCGGGTTCCCTCGACTCGATATCGAAAAGAGTGGTTCGACAAGAAGTCCCGTATGATGAGCACGAGACTATCCGGCACGCCCATGTTGAATAGTTTGAAAATCAAACCATTGTGCCAGACTTTGTCGAACGCTTTTGCGACGTCGAAGAAGAGAGCTCCCGTGTATAACGGTTTTGGTCGATTAAGCCCCACAAGAATGTGCTCCGTGAGGCGGTGCACCTGTTGAACGCATGAGTGATTTGTACGGAATCCGAATTGTTCATCGATGAGAATGCCCTTGGATGAGACGAAGTCTCTGAGGCGTTTGTAGAGCAGACGCTCATACAGTTTGCCTAGAGACATGAGGAGGCTAATCGGGCGGTAGCTCGTCGGATGATTTTTTGGTTTACCGGGTTTATGTATGCCGATAACGTCCGCTTCTTTCCACACCGCGGGAAAGATACAGTTCGCCATAGCGGCATTGAAAATAGATGCCAACATCACGATGAGTTGGACGGGTAGAAGTTTAATAACGCGGTTAGATATACCGTCGGAACCGGGAGCCTTGCGAGGACGTAGGTCTTTGATCAAGTCTTTAACTTCTATCGGGGTGACGGGTGGTAACGCATCCGATGGTGGCAAGGAGGCTCTGCGTTCTACCTCACTGTCTACTAATTCTACATGAACAGGGTGCACGGATTGAGTGCTGGGCGTGCACTGGGTTTGCAATGTATCGGCCAGCAGCTCTGCTTTTTCGTCATCATCGAACGCCGCGAGTCGGCCTGAGGGGCCTACGAGGGGGGGCATAGTTACTACCGTATCCGATTTGAGAGTACGAGCTAAGCGGTAGTAAGACCTTTGGGAGGGCGCGAGTCCTTCTAAGAAATCAGACCATCTGGCATCTCGGACTTCGGCGATGCGAGACTTTACGTCGCGTTGTAGGGCACGCATTCGAATACGATTTTCCGCGGTAGGATACCTGTCGTAGGCGCGTATCGAGGCGTTCTTAGCTCTAAGGAGTTCCCTAATATCGTCGGACAATTTGAAGCGGTGAAGGAAGTCCTCCGCTACAACTTGTTTCGATGACCTATCTAATGTCGAGGTGATGTGTGACGTTAAGATGTCTATGGCTTCAGCGGTATCCTGAGGAGACGGGATAGAGTCCGGATTAAACGGGAGCGATGGTGGATCAGATTCAGCCAGGCTGATGCCCAGCGTGTGCCAATCCACCACAGTCCTCGTGACGGGAACGGAATCGGGAGCGCGACCGAGCTTCATAACGATGGGACGGTGGTCTGAATCTAACTCTGAAACTACTTCGATCGAGTGTAAGCGCAGAGTTACGTTTTTTAATAACGCTATGTCGAGTATATCCGGGCGATGCGCGATATTTAGCGGGTAGTGAGTCGGGGTTAGCGGAGCGACGATATCGAAGGCGAGATCATCGACTAACGCGTCAAGCCGCCTGCCATTCGGGGTTGTGGTGTGTGAGTTCCACCTGATGTGTTTACAATTTAGGTCGCCCGCCAGAATGACAGAGCTCCCCATACCGAGCAGCGCCTCGATATCACTGCTTAGAACGATCTTATCCGGTGGAAGATAAACGGACGCGATAACGATCGGCGCGTGTCCCGTCAGTGAGATTCGGCACACTGATCCTTCGATATTAGCGAGCGCGGGAGGATCGAGCGGGACGCAATGCAGGGCTCTTCTATAGTAAATGACGATACCACCACCACGGGCAGAGAGCCTGTCGTTCCTGACCATGTTATAGTTCGCGATTTTAGGGTCACGGCGCGCGGGCTTAAGTAGGGTCTCCTGCACTAAAAAGATATCAATTTGATGGTCACGCAAAAAGTCAGAAACCTGATCACGTTGATTTGCGAGACCGTAAGCGTTAAAAAATCCTATCGTTACGGATAGGGGCTTTATTCTAGAATAGACCATGAGAGAGACAAATATAGATCAAAATGAAAATAGTGGCGTAGCAACTTGATATCCCATCTAGAAAATTGCTTCCACCACAACTGGGTCAATATGTTTTGCCATCAATTTTAAGAATACTTTGTTTACGTTTTCACGTTCTTTATATTCCTATTATATAACCTAGCCGTTGGTGTGATCAAGTAACCGCTCTAACTGGGTTGCCAGTCGCAACCGCCATTCGAGCAGCTGAGGACCGGATGAGATGGAAACAGCTCACGAGACAGGCAACGGTCGAGTTTCAGGGACACGACCTTCAGCAATGAAGAAAGCGACGAAGAAGAAGATATTCCTATTTAAATCTGAAAGCGCCTTAAAAAGGGTGTTTTTTCGTAAATTTACCAGGTTCCTAATTCGTATTTTTTTTAACACGGCGACGGTAGTTTTCTGTCGTACGATAAGTTAATGTATTTAAGACAAGCGGCCCGCTCCGGCTCCGCTCGGGTCTTTAACAAAATTTTCAACGACATTTGACGTTATTCCCCAGCCCCCGCTCGCGACACGTCCCGCGCCGCAGCCCCTGCTCGCACCTCCCCCCGCGCCCGCGTACCGTCCCCCGCAACCCTCAGCCGTCAACGACTTCACGCTCGTGCGCGACTTCGTCACGGCGGTCAACTTCGACCGTCTGCGATCGTTCGCAGACGCGTTGCGAAGGGCGGTAAACCCCGAACAACGGCTCGCGGCCGCGTTCGATTACATGGACGTTTACGAGTCCGTGGCCCGTACTTTCTAAAATCACCGGTAATCAATGGCGCAAAACGCTAGAGAGAAACCATATTCCCTTACGTTAGCATTCTACAATGCTAACGGACTCGCGCGACAACGCGATCAAATTTACGAATTCCTCCGCGACAATCTTGTAGATATTCTGCTAGTGCAGGAGACCTGCCTGAAGCCCTCGCGTCGTGACCCGAAAGTCGCGAATTACGTCATGGTTAGGAATGACAGACTCACCGCCTCCAAAGGCGGGACTGCCATTTACTATAGGCGGGCCCTGCACGTTGTCCCTCTCGATACCCCCTCGCTCTCACATATCGAGGCGTCAGTGTGCCGTATCTCGCTGACGGGACACCAGCCGATCGTCATCGCATCCGTTTATCTCCCCCCGGACAAGCCCCTTCTGAGCAGTGACATCGAGTCACTGTTCGGCATGGGAGACTCCGTCATCCTGGCAGGCGATTTAAATTGCCACCACACTAGGTGGAACTGCCACAGTTCAAACATAAATGGTAGGCGTCTCGACGCGTTTATAGACGACCTTACCTTTGAAGTAGTCGGTCCCCCAACTCCAACATGTTATCCGTATAACATCGCGCTCCGTCCGAGCACTATAGACCTGGCACTGCTGAGGAACGTAACTCTGCGCTTGCGTTCCATCGAAGCAATGTCAGAGCTCGACTCAGACCACCGACCTGTCGTTATGCAGCTCGGTCGCCCCCACAACCCAGTCACAGCTACGAGGACCATGGTGGACTGGAAGAAGCTGGGCAAATGCTTAGCCGATGCCGCTCCACCAATCCTCCCCTGCGGCCCGGATTCAACTCCCTCCCCCGAGGACACAGTCGAATCCATAAACATCATCACGGATCACATCTCTTCCGCGATCATAAGATCCTCAAAAGAAGTCGATGTGGAGGATAGCTTCCACCGCATCAGACTGTCCCCCGAACTTAGGAACCTCCTAAGAGTTAGAAACGCGGCAATCCGGGCCTACGATCAACTTCCCACGCACTCAAACCGGATTCGGATGCGTCGTCTACAGCGGGATGTAAAATCTCGCCTAAGCGACGCCCGAAATGAGAATTGGGATAGTTACTTAGAAGGACTCGCGCCCTCTCATCAAGCATACTGGCGACTAGCAAGGACTCTCAAGTCCGAAACTACCGCTACTATGCCTCCTCTCGTACGCCCTTCAGGCCAACCACCGGCTTTCGATGACGATGACAAGGCAGAGTTGCTGGCCGATGCACTGCAAGAGCAGTGCACCACCAGCACTCAATACGCGGACCCCGAACACACCGAGGCAGTCGACAGGGAGGTCGAGCGCAGAGCTTCCCTGCCACCCTCGGACGCGTTACCCCCCATTACCTCTGACGAAGTTAGAGAAGTAATAGACAACCTTCAACCTAAGAAGGCACCCGGCTCCGACGGCATCCGCAACCGCGCGTTAAAACTCTTACCAGTCCAACTGATAACAATGTTGGCTACCATCTTAAATGCTGCTATGACGCACTGCATCTTTCCGGCGGTATGGAAAGAAGCAGACGTTATCGGTATACACAAGCCGGGCAAACCTAATAATGAAACCGCTAGTTACCGACCGATTAGTCTCCTCCCAGCGATAGGCAAAATTTACGAACGGCTCCTTCGGAAACGCCTCTGGGACTTCGTTACCGCGAACAAAATTCTAATAGACGAGCAGTTTGGATTCCGCGCCAAACACTCGTGCGTACAACAAGTGCACCGCCTCACGGAGCACATCTTAATAGGGCTAAATAGGCGTAAACAAATCCCGACCGGCGCCCTCTTCTTCGATGTAGCGAAGGCGTTCGACAAAGTCTGGCACAACGGTTTGATCTACAAACTGTACAACATGGGAGTGCCAGACAGACTCGTGCTCATCATACGAGACTTCTTGTCGAACCGTTCGTTTCGATATCGAGTAGAGGGAACTCGTTCTCGTCCCCGTCATCTGACTGCCGGAGTCCCGCAAGGCTCCGCACTCTCCCCGTTACTATTTAGTTTGTATATCAACGATATACCCCGGTCTCCGGAGACCCATCTAGCGCTCTTCGCCGATGACACGGCTATCTACTACTCGTGTAGGAAGATGTCGTTGCTTCATCGGCGACTCCAGACCGCAGTAACCACCATGGGACAGTGGTTCCGGAAGTGGCGAATAGACATTAACCCCACGAAAAGCACAGCGGTGCTATTCAAAAGGGGTCGCCCTCCGAATACCACTTCGAGCACCCCACTCCCCAGTAGGCGCGTAAACACCTCCGCCGTTAGCCCCATCACTCTCTTTGACCAGCCCATACCGTGGGCCCCGAAGGTCAAATACCTAGGCGTCACCCTCGACAGAGGGATGACATTCCGTCCCCACGTAAAAACGGTACGCGATCGCGCCGCGTTTATACTAGGACGACTCTACCCAATGCTTTGTAGACGAAGCAAACTGTCCCTCCGTAACAAGGTAACCCTCTACAAAACTTGCATACGCCCCGTCATGACGTATGCAAGCGTAGTGTTCGCTCACGCGGCCCGCACCAACTTGAAACCCCTTCAGGTAATACAATCCCGATTCTGCAGGATAGCCGTCGGAGCACCATGGTTCCAGAGGAACGTGGACCTCCACGATGACCTGGAGCTCGACCCCGTCAGTAAGTATCTACAGTCGGCATCGCTGCGCCACTTTGAGAAGGCGGCACGACATGAGAACCCTCTTGTCGTGGCCGCCGGAAACTACATACCCGATCCTGTAGACCGTTTGGTAAACCGTCGACGTCGCCCAAAGCACGTCATCACGGATCCTCCTGATCCACTAACGGTGCTTTTAGGCAATACAAGCACCGGTCACCGTCCTCGCCGAACCCGTCGCTTGCGACGAAGGGCTCGACGAGCGAATTAACCCACAGACACAGCCCACTGAGTTTCTCGCCGGATCTTCTCAGTGGGTCGCGCTTCCGATCCGGTGGTAGATTCTGCGAAGCACTGCTCTTGCTAGGGCGGTGTTAGCAATTCTCCGGTTTGAGCCCCGCGAGCTCACCTACACAAGCTAGGGTAAGCTGAAATAGCCTCTCAAGGCTATCAGCATAGGTAGGAAAAAAAAAAAAAAAAAAAAAAAAAAAGACGTTATTTTATTTTTAAAATAAAAGAACACTTATTGCGGTATAACTATAATAGTTAGATATATGCTGTCGCGACACTTTTTGTAATTAATAATGTTTTCTATAAAGTCGTAGTACATTATTTTATTCTATCATCAATAGTTTTCGCAGGGCACGCGATGTAAAGAATATTTTAGGTAATTTTTTTACACCTTGGGTTACGATATTGGAGTTTTAGTAAGGATCTCGAATTTTTTTCAAAATGTCACCATGTCACTCGGGAATAGTGTAGCTTCCAAACAGTGAAAGAATTTTTCAAATCGGTTCAGCAGTTTCGGAGCCTATTCAGTACAAACAAACAAAGCTTTCCTCTTTATAATATTAGTATAGATTAGTATACACATGCACTACAACAGGAGCAGATAATTACACACTGACTAGTTATTCCTTTAAATACTTTTACATACTTATTATTCAGACACATATCGTACAGAAAACACAAACTTGTGTTCTATGATATCAATAGAAGGACAGTAGTACCTTTCTCTGTAAACATCGAACATTTGACAAGGGTATTAATCAATCGCGTCTGTTATTTTAACCACTTATCTATTCCGTGATTTTAACCATTGCTGTTTGTTATTTTGATTAAGCGCCTAAACTCAAAGCGGTATTAAATCAACGATAGTGTTTTTGTTACGTACAATAAATACATTACAAAATAAATAATAGTTTAAAAAAACTAAATAAACACGCTTTTATAGAAAATCCAATTAAAAAATAGAAATGCAATTTTAATAAATTTGAATTTAAAATAGTGTAAGAAAAAATGATTTTACTGTAAAAAAGCGTGGTGTGCTTTTCAGGATATTATCAAAATAGCCCTTCTACTCATATCTGTTCATAAAACATTTATAACTACTGATACCATGCACCCCACGCTTTTTTTTTTACAATAAAAAAAATACCACGGGATCTATATTCGATTACCTGTCGGAATTATTATCTTAGCGAAAGTAATTAGATATTCACGGACTGAATTTGTATTTGTCTCGTGCGTGTCTCTTGAGGGCTTAAAATATACTTAAAAAAGTATATGTGAGTGATAATGAATAAATAAAAACGAAATTTGTTTAATTATATTTACGAATCGCGAAAATATTGTATTCAATTTAAATTCAATTTTTAATTTTATTTTTAATTACATTATTATGCCATAAAAGAGGCTTAGTTTTTCGAAAAGTAAGTTGCACACTTAGGGTATTTGATTTAATTCCAAACTAAGAGGGTCCTAATGTTTAACCGATTTCCCAAATAAACCAGATTTTTCTACTTCCTTAAATCATCATCATCATCATCATTATCCTGCCCTTCTCCCAGTCACCTGGGGTCGGCGCAACATGTTTTCTCCTTCCATACTCTTCTATCATATACCATTTCTTCGCTCACTCCCCTCCTACCCATATCGTCTTTCACACAATCCATCCATTTCTTCTTAGGTCTACCTCTTCCTCTATATCCTTCCACATTCATAGTTAACACTCTCTTAACAACCTCATTTTCATTTCGTCTCATCACATGTCCATACCATCCCAAACGTGCACTCCTCAGCTTCTCTGTCACAGGTGCCACTTTCAGATTTACAATTTCTACTTCCTTAAATATTAATCGAAAAAAATCCACAAACAAGGTATGAAAAAAAAGTATGTTAGGATTGTTGTATAATAAAAAATATATCTATTTGAGTTATGTATCGGAGAATGGGATTTTTGTTATAATACATTTGAATACAATTGCGACTTCAACCTCATGTCTCAAGCTGGGCGGTAACGTTTACGTTTTTTGGTGTCATGAACTTGGCTTCCCATAAGCCCACTGAGTTTCTCGCCGGATCTTCTCAGTGGGTCGCGATTCTGATCGCGTGGCAGATTGTACGAAGCACTGCTCTTGCTAGGGCCAGTGTAAGCAAATTCTCTCAAGTTGAGTCCGTGAGCTCACTTACCCGCCTAGGTGTAGCTGCCATAGCCTCTTAGACTACCAGCGAATAGGTAGGAAAAAAACCCATTTAAAAATCTAATAATATTCTTCGATCCGCCAATCTTAGACATATTTATTTATTGCTTAGATGGGTGGACGAGCTCACAGCCCACCTGGTGTTAAGTGGTTACTGGAGCCCATGGATATCTACAACGTAAATGTGCCACCCACCTTGAGATATAAGTTCTAAGATCTCAGTATAGTTACAACGGCTGCCCCGCCCTTCAAACCGAAATAGGCAGGGCGGTGGTACCCACCCGCGCCGATTCACAAGAGGTTCTACCACCAGTAAAAAATTAAAACTATTTTTACGGTGTAAAGTCGCGTTTTGATTGTCATTATTTCCGGCATTTCGAATACTTTCTAGCTTTCGTGGTCGCGGACAAGGCACACAATAATATGATAACAAAATGATAAAAATATAATGACAATAAATATACATAAGTAGCTGACCCGGCAGACTTCGCAGTGCCTCAATCGATAAATAAAAGACCTAAACTTTTGTCTATACTAATACTAATATACTAATAATATTATAAAGAGGAAAGATTTGTTTGTTTGTTTGTTTCGAATAGGCTCCGAAACTACTGGACCGATTTGAAAAATTATTTTTCCATTAGAAGCCGACATTGTCCCTGATGAACATAGGCTACTTCTTTTTTAATTTTTTTTATTTTATTTTTTTGGTTTCATGTGTGTTTTAATGTTTCCGAAGCGAAGCGAGGGCGGGTCGCTAGTATAAAATAAACTTAAAACAAACAAAAGGAATTCGTCCGACGGGGAAAACATCAAAGGAAAAACAAAATTGTTATTTTTATTTAATTCCGAGCATTTTCATATTTACCTACCTTTTAAATCTTCCCTGGACTTCCACGAATAATTCAAGACCAAAATTAGCCAAATCGGTCCAGCCGTTCTCGAGTTTTAGCGAGACTAACGAACAGCAATTCATTTATATATATATATATAGATAAATAACGCGAGATTACATCGTAGAAGTATATTTAATTAAAACTAAATATTTTTAGTATTCACGTAAAGCATTTTAAAACCTAAAATTAAATTTAAAACAATTCTGTACTCGTACCTAGATTAAAACAAATACATATCAAACTTACAAATCAAAATATACTAATTATAAAATTCTATCAAATGATTGTTTGTTACAATAAATTACGGTTTTTTTTATTTATTTTCTATAAAACATGTGTATTACTTATAACAAATTAAAGTTTAATACAAATCGTTGATCATTTACAGTAACAAATTAAGTTGTATAACAATTTAATAAAACAAAAATAAGTTCCTTTAGAACATAATAATATCTTTTTATACCAAAATGTGTACCCATTTATCTATATTATTATATTCAGACGTGAAGCAAAAATTCTATACCCTTTTTTACGAAAATCGTGCGGACGGAAAAGTATGAATTTTCCCACACTTATAGTAGAAGGGGTGCAGAAAGCTAAAAAAATTTTTAATTGTGTAACACTACCACATTTTTGACTGTGTGTCAAGTTATATTTTTTTTTATTGTTAATGTTCGTGGGCTAATTGAGAATAGATTAATTTTGTTTGTCTTTATTCTTTATTTTTCTATATTGTAGCCTTGGCGAAATCTGTGATTATAGAAGCATTTGACAATAGAAACATAATAGTATTGCTACTTATAATTTAAATTAATTATGGCCGAATTTCGGCCACCAGATGACCACTGATTTATTTAACTAATTAAACTTACCCATTAAAGAAAGGTAACAATTGAATAAAATATTACTAGGATTACAGCACTCGCGTGGAGTTAGTTGGGCGGGCGGCTCACGTACTGATATCACCGGCGACAATATTGTTTTCTGGACGCGTCCACTGAACGGGTCATATTTCATTCGGCATTCTAAGCATTGCGTGTATTGATATTCTCTGCCTATTTAAGAAAAGCTAGATACGTGTAAAGAAAAACCTTTATTATTTAAAACTGTTTCAGTTTTTAAAAAGGTTTTTTCTTCAGCGTCATTCAGTGAAGTCTGTCTGTCATTCAGTAGTAAAAAGAGAGTTGAGTTCTCTATAGTTTATTAATATTGTTACTGTTTAATTTTTTATATTAATTTTAAAGGAGATTTTAAAAGAGGCTTTAAATATTATTATCTTATTATATAACAGAAAACGCAATTGTTTTATTGCTTATGAATTCCAAAGTATTCCATATAATTATATACTTAATTTCAATTCCAAATACTTTAAAAGTCTATGGTTTCTATAAGTTTGAATTTCCTAAATATCAAGACAGCCATGTCTGTAACCTCAATTTCTTATCGGAAAGTAGATGCAGTAATTTCCATAGGTAAAACATTTTTATCATGTTACACGTGAGCCTTGTGTGAGCATTTTTTATGCGTTGGTACACTTTTCACATTGGTGACAGTTCGCTTAAACGAATCAACATGAGAACATATTTCGTGATATTTCTTTGCATTTTCCCTATATATAACTTCGAAAAGCTTCCGAAAGACAATGAGCTTAACGATTTGAGACATTATCTAATAAATCAAATGAAAAGCGTTGCAATTAACAATCTTATAAGCTCAAGTGAAAGTTTAAGATCGATTTTGCTTTTGGAACGTACCGAAAATGAGAACGTCCTTACCAGGAAATCAGAAAGACCTAAGAGCTCTAAGGAAAGCTTAATCGCTTTAACGGAGGCCACAGAAACGATTGTTGGTATTAAAAATAACAAAGTGAATGAAAACAAGTTTACGTTTTACGCCAATGACATGACCGACAAAATCCAGACATCTACTAGGCTTACAGAACAGATAAGGAGCTCGCCACTGTATTTTGCTACAGCCGAGAGCATTGACGACATATCACATAAATTGAAAGATCCTACCAGGGATATAGACGAAGCGAGAAGCTCTTTCCCGATGAATCGTTTTTTAATTACGGACCGTAGCCAAAAGTATGGAGTTCCAGCTATTGTGAAACGCCAAACGGATAATTTTTCCGGAGATACAGAGATGGTGGTAGGCACGTTCCAGGCCATTATGAGGCCTGCAACGTTACCTGCAATACCAAATGTACCAGGAACAAACAAAAAACAGGAGGTGGACTAACTTAAAAATTGTAGTAAAAATACAAGTTGATTTACAATAAATAAAAATTCGAAGCTCTTATTCACCACTCCACAAATTTCTGTACTCCGCCGTAATCAATATTCAAACATCAAAAATACAATTAAGCTACTTTTGCGGTACAATCTCGGACTTTTAATTTTCATTTTACGATTTCCGACGTTCCGAATACTTTACATATTAAAATTTTTATAGCGATAAGTTTTTATTTGAAAAAAAAAACCTGAATTTGAAGACGGAATCTCGTCAAAAAGCGCCTTGAAAATTTAAATTTTCGAGATTACTGACGTACATTTTTATGCTTATTTAATGGGGTTTTTTTTATAATTCGCTCGCCATTCCGCAGCCCTGGTGTGCTAATGGAAAAGGCGTCCTCTGTGTAAGGGGCCGAGGCGTATACAGACGACTTTTACGATAAACCAATAAACATCGGGTAATAAAAAGTGCAGAATTTATAAAATTGCGTAAACACTACAAGTAAATTCTAAGCCCATACGGGTGGGCCTGACCAGGTGACGCGCCGTCTCTATACAGGGGTGGTGCGATCAATGGCCCTATACGGGGCGCCCGTGTGGGGCCAGTCCCTGGCCGTGGGGGTAGCGAAGCTGCTGCAACGGCCGCAACGCACCATCGCGGTCAGGGTCATCCGTGGTTATCGCACCATCTCTTTCGAGGCGGCGTGTGTACTGGCTGGGACGCCGCCTTGGGTCCTGGAGGCGGAGGCGCTCGCTGCTGACTATCAGTGGCGGGCTGACCTTCGTATCCAGGGCGTGGCACGTCCCAGCCCCAGTGTGGTCAGAGCGCGGAGGGCCCAATCTCGGCGGTCCGTGCTGGAGGCATGGTCCAGACGGCTGGCCGATCCTTCGGCTGGTCGTAGGACCGTCGAGGCGATTCGCCCGGTTCTTGTGAATTGGGTGAATCGTGACAGAGGACGCCTCACTTTCCGGCTCACGCAGATGCTCACTGGGCATGGTTGCTTCGGTGAGTTCCTGCACCGGATCGGAGCCGAGCCGACGGCAGAGTGCCACCATTGTGGTTGCGACTTGGACACGGCGGAGCACACGCTCGTCGCCTGCCCCGCATGGGAGGGGTGGCGCCGTGTCCTCGTCGCAAAAATAGGAAACGACTTGTCGTTGCCGAGTGTTGTGGCATCGATGCTCGGCGACGACGAGTCGTGGAAGGCGATGCTCGACTTCTGCGAGTGCACCATCTCGCAGAAGGAGGCGGCGGGGCGCGTGAGAGACACGCAAGCCCGCCGCCGTCGAGCGGGGGCCAGGGAGGCGGATCTCGCCCAAGCCCTGGCCCTCTAAGTGTTTCGGGTCCCCTTCATATGTCGGTCTGGGGACAGGCGAAGGGGGCCTAAGAAGACGACGTGCAAGCTGCTCTGCACGCGTTTTACGCAAGAGCATCCGGGTGATGGAAGGCCGGCTATCCTCGACCCACGCTGGTTCTGACCCAGCGGGGTATTCCGTAGGATAGACCATTCTAACCGGCGCCATCTAGGCGGGCTCCGGATAGCCTGCCGACCGAGAGGGCTGGTGGTCGTGGCGCCGACGACCGCCGGTCCGGCGTCCCGAGGGGGAGGGTGATGGGAGAGATGTGCTCCGCACTAAACGCTTCACTTTCCCCCCTTTGCCTTTTCATGGGTTCTGTCTCATGCGAGGTTCGGACGCGGGTTGTTGAGCGACAGGAGGTTTTAGTCAGTTCGACTCCGACATGCCCCGCCTTCCATCCCCAGGGGAGGGCGGAAGTCCGGCGATTTCCTCCTGACCAAAAAAAAAATACGGGTAGGCAACGCCTTGCGTGCTTCTGTCGCGAAGAAGTGACCCTTCCAGTCGGGTACGACCTCTTTAAGCTGGATCGAATAGGAACCTCATGCCTCAAGGTGATCAGCGCCATTCACGCTGCAATGTCTCTGGGTTCCACTAACCACTTAATAACAGGTGTACTGGACTAGTCTGTCGATCCTGAGCAATAAAACGTAAAGATTATTTGCCTGCTGATACAGATCATAGTCCAAATAGACCAGTGTTTCCCAACATGAGGCCCACGCCCCACATGGGGGCAATTTGATAATTAAGGGGGCAATCGCACTAAATTAATATAAAAAAAACGGTATTCAAATTATTTTGAATTTGAATTTCAGTTTATTATTATATGTTTTCAAATACTGTGTTCTGATAACAATTTTATAGTGATTTATTCCTAAAGACTATCATTTATGTTTCTTAAGTGAACAAATCAGTTTTTTTATGTTAAAAATTATGTTTATTTATTTATTTATGTACACACAAAAAAGAAGACATAGTACAGAGTCATAGGAAAATTATGTACAAAGGCACTGCTTATTTCTTTAAGAAATCTCTTCCAGCAGACCTGCGAGAGGATTATGAGATTAATAATTAAAAGTGATGAGTGTTATGTATTGGGGGCATAACAATTTTAGAAATGTTATAGTAGGGCATGGCACAAAAAAGGTTGGGAAGCACTGAAATAGACTGTCCAACAACATTAAATATTTGAAGGAGACCGTATCGGTACATTTTTTAATGTTGAGGACAGTGCACACTTCTTCATAATCTGTACGCGGCAACTCTTAGATTTTCAAGACACTATGTATTATACACTCAACTAGTATATACAAACCTCATTTGTGATTTTATAACAACTAGTTCGCGGAATGATCAAAATTCGACCAAAAACACTAAAGTTTCCAGATTTAAATATATTTTTTTGCTTTTATGGATGGACGAGCTCACGGTCCACCTGGTGTTAAGTGGTTACCGGAGCCCATGGACATCTACAACGTAAATACCGCGACCCACCTTGAGACATAAGTTCTAAGGTCTTAGTATAGTTACAACGGCTGCCCCACCCTTCAAACCGAAACGCATTACTACTTCACGGCAGAAATAGGCAGGGTGGAGGTACCTATTTCCCCTAAGCGCCGCGTACATTGGTGGACTGAGGAAATCGCCAACCTGCGCCAGTCGTGCAACGTCAGTCGTCGTGCGTACCAACGGAGCCGACGTCGAAGGATGCATCGAGACCCGGAGGAGCAAGACCGCCTTTACGTAGTGTACAGGACAGCGGTGAGGGCCCTTTGCGTGGCCATCAGAATGGCAAAGGAAGCCGCCTGGAACGATCTACTCGCCTCGCTCGATCGCGATCCATGGGGGCGGCCCTACAGGCTGGCGCGCAATGCGCTTCGACCTTGGGCTCTCCCTACGACCAGCACACTGCCGCCCGAGATTTTGCACCGGGTGGTCGGGGGTCTATTTCCGGACTCATCCGGAACGGCTTTCATCCCTCCTGTAATGGCAGCGGTGCAGGTCGCTGACGGCGGAGAGCTGGAAGGTGTGTCCCAGGCGGAATTCAAGGCGGTGGTGGCGAATATGCGCTCGAAGCGCACAGCGCCCGGCCCTGACGGTCTGTCGAGCAGGGCATGGGCTCTGGCCCTAACTGAAGATGGTTTGGGACCTGCACTTCGAAGGCTTTTTAGCAAATGCCTCCAAGAGGGCAGGTTCCCGGAGCCGTGGCGTACGGGCCGGCTGGTGCTCATCCCGAAGGACGGTCGCCCTAGAGATGAGCCCTCCGGGTATCGCCCGATAGTCGTGTTGGACGAGGCCGGTAAGCTCCTTGAGCGTATCGTTGCCGAGCGTCTTGTTCAGCACCTGGAGAATATTGGGCCGAATCTAGCGTCCAACCAATTTGGCTTCCGGAGAGGTCGGTCGACCGTGGACGCGGTCTTGCGCGTCCGTGACCTTACCGACCAGGCGTGCTCTGGGGGGGGCGTGCTATTGGCTGTGTCAATCGATATAGCCAACGCCTTCAACACGATCCCCTGGAGTACGATCATGGAGTCATTACGATTTCACCGCGTGCCCACCGGTCTCCGCAATCTGATCGAAGATTATCTCTCAGGGCGGGCTGTAATCTTCCCCGAGCGGAGTGGGTGGGTACGGAAAACAGTGTCGCGGGGAGTTCCACAGGGGTCGGTACTGGGTCCGCTCCTGTGGGATATAGGCTTCGACTGGGTCCTCCGTGGGGCTAACCTGCGTGGCGTCGAAGTGGTTTGCTACGCTGACGACACGCTGGTGACGGCCCGCGGAGACGACTACCGGTCAGCGGCCATCCTGGCTGTAGCAGGTGTAGCGACTGTGGTGAGTCGAATAAAGAGACTCGGCCTCGAGGTGGCCCTTCATAAATCCGAAGCAGTGTGCTTCCACTCGGCTCGGGAGGGGCCGCCTCAAGGCGCGAATCTCGTAGTCGGGGGTGTCACCATTGCTGTCCAGCCGAAGCTCAAGTATTTGGGCCTTGTGTTGGACAGCAAATGGAGATTCGACCACCATTTCAAAATGCTGGTTCCAAGGCTGATGGGGACGGCGGGTGCGCTGACCCGTCTTCTTCCCAACACCGGTGGATGCAGCGCCGGTATCCGGCGACTGTACCTGGGGGTGGTGCGCAGTATGGCCCTGTACGGTGCTCCCGTGTGGTCGCCCGCACTTACCGCGCGAAACGCGGCTCTGCTGCTCAGAGCTCAGCGGGCGCTCGCGGTGAGGGTCATCAGGGGGTACCGTACCATCTCTCAGGATGTGGGCTGTGCCCTCGCCGGATCCTTACCGTGGGACCTCGAGGCCGAAATCTTGGCCGCGACATACCGACGGAGAACACAGTCCTCGACTCGGGAACGGACACCCGGCCCGTCGGTTGTCGATCGATGGAGGCGTGCTGCGCGTGGTCTAGCGTATGCCAAATGGAGAGAGCGCTTGCTGGAGGAGCTCGGCCGAACTTCGGCCACTCGTCAGCGCACGCTCGAGGCACTGGTGCCTGTGCTGGAGGCATGGTCGGACCGGCGACACGGTGAGCTCTCCTTTCGCCTCACCCAGGTCCTTTCGGGGCATGGATGCTTCGGGAGGTATCTGTGGAGAGTCTGCGGAAGGGAGCCACATCCGGGCTGCCACCAGTGCGGGCACCCGAACGATGACGCCCAGCACGCGCTAGAAGCGTGCCCACGGTGGGAGCACCCGCGGCGAAACCTCGTCGCGGTGTTGGGGCAGGACCTCTCTTTGAGGGCTATCGTCGCCCGTATGGTAGAGGACCGGAGTTCGTGGGAGGCCATGGCTGGGTTCTGTGACTTGGTCATGGCGCTTCGTGAGGCTGAGGAGCGCGAAAGGGAATGGGATCCCTCTTCGGCTCCTCAGCGCAGAAGGCGGGGTGGACGGCGCGTGCGAGAGGCCGCCGCTCAGCCCTCGTAGGGACTATCGACTGTTGGTCCGGTGGTGAAGCGGTGCAAGGTGGCTCCTGTGCGCCGCTCACGGTGTGTCTCCCGAGACGAAGTTCTACGGGATTTTCCCGGGGATGAAATCCCGTCTTAACATCAGTACGGGTACCGCCTAAGGCGAGACTTTCGGCACGCATCGCGGTACCGTAAGTTTCGTGTAGTCGGTGTGGTGGAGCTCAATGGGGTTTAGTCGGTAGTCGTTCTGCGGGGCAAGTGCTTCGCGCGCCTTTTTCAAGGCGTAGTCTCCTGTGAGAAATTGGGGGAGGTGAAGGACCTCAGTCCTTCTCTTCTCCCCTTCTTCCTCTCAGGAGGCGCCGGAGTCCGACATAACCCGGTCCGTTACCCCCCTCGACCGGGTATCCGTAAATGGATTCCCCAGCGTTAAAAAAAAAAAAAAGGGTGGTGGTACCTACCCGTGTGGAGACACAACACGTGCTACTACCAGTTCGTCGTGTGTATTCTAATTACTCTTATGTTATTGACATTACGTAGAAAGAAACACTATTTCGAATTTTATGATTAAAAAAAAGGAAAGAAAATCATTTGAACAGGGTCGAGGAATGTGCCTAAGAATGCACTTAGGAATGTGTTTTGCCTATTTAAATATAAGACTTATTCTATACTAGCGGCCCGCTTCGGCTCCGCTCGGGTCTTTAACAAAAATTTCAACGACGTTGTTTTATTTTTTTAAATAAAAGAACACTTATTGCGGCACATGCTGTCGCGACTACAAAGTCGTAGTATATTATTTTATTCTATCATCAATAGTTTTCGCAGAGCACGCGATGTAAAGAATATTATAGGTAAGTTTTTTACACCTTGGATTATATTATTGGAGTTTTAGTAAGGATCCCTAACTTTTTCAAAAAAGATTATAGCCTATTAGTATGTCACTCGGGAATAGTGTAGCTTCCAAACAGTGAAAGAATTTTTCAAATCGGTTCAGTAGTTTCGGAACCTATTCAATACTGGTGGTAGGACCTGTTGTGAGTCCGCACGGGTAGGTACCACCGCCCCGCCTATTTCTGCCGTGAAGCAGTAATGCGTTTCGGTTTGAAGGGTGGGGCAGCCGTTGTGACTATACTGAGACCTTAGAACTATATCTCAAGGTGTGTGGCGCATTTACGTTGTAGATGTCTATGGGCTCCAGTAGCCACTTAACATCAGGTGGGCTGTGAGCTCGTCCACACAGCTAAGCAATAAAAAAAAAAAAAAAAAAATACAAACAAACAAACAAATCTTTCCTCTTTATCTATACTAATATTATAAAGAGGAAAGATTTGTTTGTTTGTTTGTTTCGAATAGGCTCCGAAACTACTGGACCGATTTGAAAAATTCTTTTTCCATTAGAAGCCGACATTGTCCCTGATGAACATAGGCTACTTTTTTTTATTTATTTTTTATTTACTTTTTTTGGTTTCATGTGTGTTTTAATGTTTCCGAAGCGAAGCGAGGGCGGGTCGCTAGTAATATTAGTATAGACAAAACACAGGTGCAATCTCGCACGGATTACTGCTCTCGTCTCTAGACCATCCACGTATCAACCAAATACTGACACAGTGAATGTGTTCCTAAAGTTGTTTACGAAATATATGAAACTTTCCTTTCGCGGCATCGCCCATGTGTACCATACTTTATAACGATGTCTTCGAACTCGGTTCTGTGGTTCCGAAGTGAAAACGCAACGGACTTTTGTTTTATTAACACTAACGTGGATTGCGGCACAAGATTTTTCAGTTATACCTAATGTCGAGATGGACATCCTAAATATTTCAAAAGCATTCTTCACTTCATCGTCCCGTCTATCTTAACCAAGCTTAATTATTGTTCTTGTTCCACTAGTTAAAGCTGTTTTTCCATAATTCGTGTTTTCGAAAATCAAAACACGCAATGTAACACAATTAAAGCCTTCGTCAAACAGAACGCGTACTTAGCGCCGCGTACTTAACGTCGCGCTCTTCAAATTGACTAGATGAGTCCAACGCTCCTTGATGCAACGCATTCGCCAAATCATAGTGCCTTTCGATAGCAGTGTGAAAATTTAAAAGTATTAAGAAATCGAGTGATTCAGATCTGGCATTGTATAAGCATGGGTATTTTCTAACTATTTATATCATTTTTTCGGGCATTATTTAGTATTTTAATACACATTCACTCGCACGCTAAAATAAAATTTGTAAAAAATTACAACGCCTGACGTCAAAGCGTTCTAACGCCGCGACAGAGCGCTACGTACTTATAGCGCTGGGGCTCTGTTTGACGGTATGTTACCATAGTAGTACAACACATCTCGGCGTCATAGCGCGGCGTCAGTTTAGCGGTCTGACGCGCGCTAATTACGCGTTCTGTTTGACGAAGGCTTAACAGTTGGCGCGCGAAGTTAATGTCCTCTCACAACGCAGATGGCGATTCGATTTTGAATCGGCATGTAATGTTTCTTTTGAGGTTAAAAATGTTTTTCTGACAATAAAATCCAATAAAACATTTGATGGTCATCAATGCAGTTTCTAACAAGACCTTCCATAAACACATGACAATACAACAGCAACTAATGAAAAACCCTGTAATTTTATTACTGGTGGTAGGAGGTCTTGTGAGTCCGCACGGGTAGGTACCACCGCCCTGCCTATTTCTGCCTTGAAGCAGTAATGCGTTTCGATTTGAAGGGTGGGGCAATTCTTGTACTGTAAAAACCGACATCTTAGGACTCATGTTTCAAGATGGACGGTGGCCTGGTAGATATCTATGGGCTCCGCTAACCGCTTAACCGTACTATGAGTTCGTCCACACATCTAAGCAGTATAGAAAACTTAAAAAAGAAACTCTACAGAGCCCTATATAAATGTATAGTACCTGCAAAGTTTTTGTTAGAAAAACACCTCCGAAAACCAAGTAACATTTGAAAGTAATCAATCACAAATACCGAGCTGTTTGCGTAAGAAAACCAACAGTAAACGAAGATTTTAGATAACATTTCGTTGGACATAATGTGTGGAGTTCCAAATGATAAGTTAGTTTAACTTGAAGTAACATCTCAACTGGTTTATTGACAAGAACTAAATACGATCGGACCTGTCTTTCTCTGGCTACGACAATTTATGTTTAAAATATGTAAGTAATAATTAATAAAAGCACAAAGCTTGAAGAAAACTCAATACCGGATCCAAGATTGTCTCGTAAAAGGATAAAGAAATCTGAAGCGATTGAGCGATGTTCAATATATGCTTTTCATTGCGGGCTAAAAAAAATTCCCGACCACAATTTATTATGTTACTGTGTCCAGAGTCCATCCAGGTCTATTGTGGTAAATGACGTGATCCAAGCTAAATCTATTGTAATAATTACGAGTGTGGCCAAAGTCAAGTGGCAGTTTATGGATAAGAGAGTGATATATACTACCTCGACCAAGAGGCCGTTTCCAGAGATATTTTTTGCCCCCTACCATCCGGCTTTGGAATGAGCTCCCTTCCAATCCCTACAATCCCGCTTTTGCAGGTTAGGCGTCGGGGCTCCGTGGTTCGTGAGGAACGTTGACCTACACGACGACCTGGGCCTCGAATCAGTCCAGAAATACATGAAGTCAGCGTCGGAACGGTACTTCAATAAGGGTATGCGTCACGATAATCGCCTCATCGTTGCCGCCGCTGACTACTCCCTGAATCCTGATCATGCAGGAGCCAGTCACTGTCGACGCTCTAGACACGTCCTTACGGATCCATCAGATCCAATAACCTTTGCATTAGACGCCTTCAGCTCTAACACTAGGAGCAGGATTAGGGACCCTGGTAACCGTACTCGTCGAACTCGACAAAGAGGTCGACGTGCAACCTAACCCATGCATCAGCCCGCTGAGTTTCTCGCCGGATCTTCTCACTGGGTTGCGATTCCGATCCGGTACTAGATTCATTCGCGAAGCAATTGCTCTTGAGTTGTTCGGTCTCCTTCGGAGGAGCTCGGGCAGTTGTTAGCAAATCCCAGCCCTCCTGGCTGAGCCTTTGCTCGCCCACATGTCCTGGTGAAACTGGAAAGGCCTCCGGGCCACCTGTAATCTTTCAATAAAAAAAAAAAAGGATTGAGCTCCCCTCCACGTTGTTTCCCGAGCGCTATGACATGTCCTTCTTCAAACGAGGCTTGTGGAGATTACTTAACGGCGTTAACGGTAGGCAACGGCTTGGCTCTGCCTCTGGCATTGCTGAAGTCCATGGGCGACGGTAACCACTCACCATCAAGTGGGCCGTATGCTCCTCGTCAGCCCACTAGGGCAATAACGAATAAAATAAATTTAATATATTTTTATTAGGTTAATGAAACCCCGTCTACAGTGCATGGTCCCGCCATCTTTGGGCCTTGCGCTGCGTGTTTCCAGACTGGCCGGGATCGCACCCTTGAAATTCGTCGCTAAACAGAGTAACATTATGATACGTCTGTCCACCAGCTTATGTGTATACAGCTATTTACTTGTTACCGCTCTGAGTAAGTATGCTTTTACAATAAACTTATTATTGTAAGTTGGATTAAAAATGAGAACACTATACAGCGCCATCTGTATTTATTTTTCTGTACTAAGCACGTTCAGTGGTGAAATTTCGAAATATAAAACATCAGTTGTTGTGTTCGACCGTATAATCAAATAGAAAGCCTTGAATAAAATAATAATAAACTTAGGTTTGAGAGGAAAAATTGGATCGCAAAGTTTCAAAGTTGCCTCATAGATGGTGCTTAAATGAAAAGTATCAGGACTTTTAAAATATAACTACTGCTTGATTTTCAAAATCACATATCATTTATTATTTTTTTTTTTTTAAATGTCTTTTTTGTGTATTAGCTACATAAATGGATATCGGCTGTATTTCTAGTGTATGTACGTAGGGGTTTTTTAATGTAAATAAAACATTACTCTATTTTCCAGACGTATGTACCCTCATAGCTGTTATGATTGACTTTTCCGTGCCCGTAAAACTATCGATTCGGATGCAAACAGAAACCAAGAGGTTTGTGTGGATAGCAGACGTCGTTATTGTGGGTATGCTTAGCGGCGTTGGGGTGTACACGGCGCCCATACAGATGAGGAGACTGATCGCTTACCTTCACAGAATACATAAGGTTATATACGGAAAAACTATATACTTCTTTATTTATTCAATTATGAACTCAACAATTACACTGGGGATAAGCAGAAAAATTATTGAAGTGAAACTTCTTTAGGCGCGTTGCGTGTAAAATTTAACTAGCGACAGATTCGTTACGGCAAGAGAGATAAGATACAATTTAGGAAAAGTGAGAGTGGGAAAATAGACAGAGCGTCTCGCGAACCAATCGGCCGTGGAGAGAGGGAAAGGATAAAGCGAGCTAGGTTGTTTCTCTTATACACAGCATTTCCTATTACAAGAACAATCTGATTTAAAGATGAAAAATGAAGAAAACCACAATACTACACCCCGCAAAAGAAGTTTCACTTCTTTAACGTGCACCGACAACATAGTGATACATTTATTAATATTAACCTAGTATTTTTTGTTAAGCTATGAACACAAATAATAATAAAATAAAATAAAAAAACCAAGTTGCAGGCTGACCATTTTTTCAATTGTTTCTTTCATACTAATAATATAATATATATTTTTTACTTTCAGATAAATTCTGATTTAGAAACATACAGCTCATCACTTACGGACAAGATGCTGCATAGACTGACTATTGGAATGTTATTAATTACCTCTGTAATTTTAGTGACCGATTTCACGTTCGTCATGTACCTTGCTGACTTAAACCATAGGCAACGTAAGAATGAGAAACTTTAATGAGTCAAGCCTTTTGCTAGATTATTTTTTTTAAGTCACAATTGGCTTTTGGCTAGGCTATTGTACTTTTGTCGAGTTTGTATCTTAAATATGTTGAATTATTCAATACATACGAATACACGTTCTGTTATATGAAACATGGAGCAGAATTAGGTGAAGGCTATTTATTTAAAATCATTGGGATGAAACTAGACGAGAGAGAATGTAATGTTATCGTAGTAAAATGGTGGGACTTTACTATAACTTCAGCGGGCTATTTGGAACAGCCCAAGACGCCACGTCCAGCGAATTATTTCACTTCTCCTAGACTCGTACTAATTCCCGCTAAGAGATCTAAGAGATCACTATTATACAATTTAAAACTGACGAAGCATGTTGCGGATAATAACATGTACTTTTAGGTTAGGAATGTTGTGTTCTTTTTTTATAATAAATTTATTTTTTTAGTTCTGTAGCGGGCTTAGCTTCGACAGTCTGTGTCGAGTCGTCGCACAATAAACAGGTTGCAAACTGTCTTGCCTTATTAATAATTATCACCACATAATACCACACACGCTCTATATAAGCACAGACTCCACATTGGTGACCCCGACGTGATTTGCTGACGACGTGACTGAGGCGTGATTATAGTGGTGATAATTATTAATAAGGCAAGACAGTTTGCAACCTGTTTATTGTGCGACGACTCGACACAGACTGTCGAAGCTAAGCCCGCTACAGTTCCATTTAAAACTTGAAGAAATAGTGAATTTCTAAGCACATACTCAAGAAAAAACCCCTTTTTTTAATTCTTATATTCATTCCGCAGTGCTAATTGCCATAATGTACTGGTGCTACTACTGCAGCTACTTCATAGCGCATCTCTTGGAGATGCAATTCGTACTGATCGCGGCACTGGCACTCTCTTCCTTGAAGCTGGTCAACAACGGACTGAGGACACTACTACACCAAAGCGGGATCGAGTGTTAGTTCTTACGCTTTCTGTTTTCCTGGTAGTTTTTCCGCTAATGGTAACTTTTTTAATTGGGCTCACGATTTTTTTTACTTCTTACGGCTATCTCTATCTAAAACAGGTATGAATTTTAAAATAATCTGTGTGCTTAGTGCAAGTTTTTTAACGTTCTCGATCGAGTAAAAGTTAACTCAAATTTGTATGCAGCAGGAACAGCGCCCTTATCAGCTAACATAGGCGAATGTTTCAACTCCATACAAATTTGAGTTAATTTTTACGCTGTTTAGAACATTAAAAACTCTCAATAAGCACAATGAACAACAGTATAGTCGATACCGACACTACTTCTTTATTCGCTTACTTAAAACCTTTTTAGTACTGAAATTAAATATTTTCACATATTTAGCAGGAATTGCTAAAGGATTTTTGAAAAAGAGTACCTAACTTATAAAAACTTTAATTAAAAAAATTATTAAAATCAGTGCTGAAATCCCAGTAAAATAATTTTAAACGGTTGTTCATAAATGTTGACTTATTAAAAAGTTTTACATGCGCGCGCCAAGACACGTCCGTACAGGTCGATACCTAAAACCTATAATCAAACTGCATTAAAAGAATGTTGATCTATCGACGGTTCGCTCTCAAAGAGACAATATACACAACATTTGTTCAGTCTAGTATTATTTTAAACGTAATTACAGACAACCCCTAATTTTGATGTTATATTTAATGTAATGCAATGTACAGTGTTATTTCAGCTTTAACAGAAATTCCGAACTCTAATGAACAGCACGCGGCGAATGCGGTTCTTCCACAACCACCAAAAAAATCTGTCAACAATTTTATTGACACACTCGCTTTCGTCGTGACAAAACGTTCAGGTAAAAAGCTCATTAAAAATTCGCAAATAATTATAAATAATGCATTAATAACATTACAGCAAATTATTTTGGACTTATTTTGTTAACATCTAGTAGTAAATTAATCTTAATATTATTAGTAATATTATTTCTTATTTAGCTTGTCCACTCGGAAAACCGAGACGAAACAAATATTAGATGTTTTTTATTGCCTAGATGGGTAGACGAGCTCACGGCCCAACTGGCGTTAAGTGGTCCACTGGAGCCCATATACATTTACAACGTAAATGCGCCACCCACCTTGAGATATAAGTGTTAAGGTCTCAAATATAGTTACAACGGCTACCCCACCCTTCAAACCATAAGACATTAAGACTTTTTGGAAATGTTTAATGCTTAAAAGCGCAAGGAGTGCATCTAGACCGGTGTTTCCCAACGTGAGGCCCACGCCCCATAAGGGGGCAATTTGATCATTAGGGGAGCAATCGCACTAAATTAATAAAGAAAATCTGCATTAAAATTATTTTGAATTTAAATTTCAATTTTTTATTATATGTTTGAAATATTACTTACTCTGTTTTGATAATAATTTCACAGTGATTTCTTCATAAAACCTATCATTTATGTTTCTTATGTGAGCAAATCAATTTTTTAATGTTAACAATTATGTATGGGGGACATAAAAATTTTAGAAATGTTACAGTGGGGCATGGCACAAAAAAGGTTGGGAAACACAGATTATAAAATAATTAATCATAACTTAAGAAAGCGCGATGGTTCACTGACAATAGCTCGTCCAAAGATACAGATGAAAATTCAAATCAAGTGTCAATTCTCAAGGGAATCTGGCATATGCCTACTAAACTCTCTAAGAAAATATAACCGATTCACTTGAAATTTCGGCCTCATATCTCAAGACGGGTGGCGTTCATCCACCTTGTAATTTTTATGATCTCTGCTAAACATCAGGTAAGCAAAGAGGTCGTCTACCGATTTAGTCCAAAATTCAGTTGATTCCTCTTCTTTTCAGTACGTTTTCCCACTGCCGGATGGACGGATCAGAGAACCATACGGCGTCTCGCTCTTTCATACGGCTCAATCTGCGAGGTGGTGAGACAGATCGACAACAATAACGGAATCATAGTATTATTGTTACTGGCCTCGTTCTTACTGCATTTGGTCGTGACTCCGTACTACCTCATAATTTCTTTCGGTGTGTTCTTCAAGTTTATGACAGCCGGTACTTTTTTGGAGCGTTGAAAATTCTTTTTCAAATAAATAAATTAAAAACTAATTGACGGCTTTGACATAAGATATATTTATTTATTAAATAATTATAAATTTTGGGCCAAGGATCAAAAATACACGTAGAAGCTTTATATTTCGTTTTTAAGCTTAAGTATCCTTAAATCGTTTTTAAGTCGACTTTATTATCAACATCGTCACTACACAAGGCGCTTGAGCTCACACCGATATTGGATTTGTTTTTATTCTTACAGTAACTGAATCTCCGCACACGGGCTTCGAAAAAGTTTTAAATCCCATTTTGCAAACGGTGTGGTGTTTATACCACACGTTTGGTCTCGTCATGATTATTGAGCCGTGTCACAGAACGCATGAAGAGGTAATACTTTCGTCATCTCGAAATAATACTATTAAATTATAGATTATCTTATTATTATTGACATTCCTGGCCGATCTATAGATCGATAATAAAATATAGATAAAGTCGATAATAAAAGACCCAGACTGGTATACCAGACCTCACAGGGTCACAAGCTAGATCAATCTGAAATACCGGGGCATTCGTATCGAGTGATACAGGCTTTTTGATGCTCAAATGAATCCTACAGCTAGTATTGTTGTTTACAAAGAACCCGTATCTAATTCATGTTTGTAAATAGATCCGAATAATGAACTGAACACCAATCATTTTGCGTATTTCTGGCCAGAAGCGGAACCGACGCCGACCAATATAATGTACCGTGTTTAATGTAAGAGTGAACTGAAATGGGTTTGAGAGATATTTATTTAAAAAAAAAATGTTGGTTGTCTTTTAAATCTAGATGGAAATAACTCGCGAGCTGGTCAGTCGGGTGATGTGCAGCGCAGACCCTCGCGACCCTATCTCCATAGAGCTGGAGATGTTCTTTCGGCAGTTGGTCCTGAATAAGGCCTCATATGCTCCACTGAAGGTCTGCACGCTCACAAGATCCCTAGTGGCAACGGTAATTTAACTTTTTATTTTTTTATTGCTTAGATGGGTGGACGAGCTCACAGCTCACCTGATGTTAAGTGGTTACTGGAGCCCATAGACATCTACAACGTAAATGCGTCACCCACCTTGAGATATAAGTTCTAAGGTCTCAGTATAGTTACAACGGCTGCCCCGTCCTTCGAACCGAAATGCATTAATGCTTCACGACAGAAATAGGCGGGGTGGTGGTACCTACCCGCGCGGACCCACTAGAGGTCCTACCACCAGTAGCTACTTTAATCTCATTGCATTCACGATTCATTTTATTATTAAGCTCACTTAATGAACTCATGCAAATCATATCTTGACCTCATGTACATATCTAAGTAACGGAATTTTACGTAATTTTAACCAACACTTAAAAGTTCAATTATTTGAATATTATCATGACAATACAACAATTTGTATACATTGATTTAAACTTTTAAGTACTTTAACTAATCATTTATTCACGCATGTACATAAAAACAGATACTATTTTATTACATAAAAAGACTATTAATAATATTAATGATATTCGTTTTTATTGTTTTAGATCCTGGGCAGCATCACAACATACCTAATAGTGATAGTTCAGCTGGAAATTAAAAATATGCAATAAAATTACTCCTGTTGTTTATCATCTTTTGAATTATGTTCTTCGAGCATCTGCTCGACTGATAGCATTTGTTGTTCCACTTCTTCAGGAGATAAGTAATGCAAATTAACCCTAAACATATTAATGTTATCGTTAAAAAAATCCTTGACTTGCGTATTGAGTTGTACAGACGTGTCGGTGACAGGGGTTAAGTTATCTCTCTTGCCAACGGTATTTAATTTTGCGCCATCAATATGTTTGTCTTCATTATGGCCATCCAAATGCTTGATACTGTTTCCGTATTCGTGTCTGACAATGTCTGGTTCTCTTTCTTTAGCTAAATCATTAAGCTTTTGCCTTTTTCCATTAAAACTCCTGACAAGCTTCTTGGTTTTTCTGTTATTTGTATTCACATACACTGTATCTCTTTTTAATTCGTTGGTTTTAGGGATAATGTTTTGTTTTTTTAAACTTGAATCATTTTCATGATTTAGAGATTCTCGCACGTCCCTTTTGAGGTTTTGTTTATTCTTCACAAAAACTGTCACATCGTTTCTCTCGAGTATCTCTGGTCTTGTTTCTAGCATTTCAAGTAGGTATTCGAAGAGTGCCGGAATGTTTTTAAATATTTGTATGTATTCGATCTTTGAGTGCGTTTCGTCTTCTGTTGCTGAATATTAAACATAAGTTTAAACTTTTGGATCCAACCATACATTTCTGGATATCGTTATATCCAAATACACATAAATATTTGATCTTCCTAGATATAAACGTATATAGTTATGATATAAGTAATTATGTGTTAAAAATATTTGGATCTGAGCTGATTTAACTAAATATATATTATTATGCTTATATCTAGGTAGATCAAATATTTGGATATGGACAAGTTTTTTTATTGGGTAGATGGAACCATATTTATATGTTCAAAATGCAATTTCTACACTACTCTTCTTTCTTTATCAGTCGATGTCTGTGTATCTTAAGTGAGTAATAGGCATAGGGTATATAAAATAGTTTTTAATATTTAGTACAAATTATTTTACCTGCATAGCAACTACCAAATATATAGACAGACAGAGGCAAAATGATTCGTGTATCCACAATCATCTTCGACTAAGTCGCTCGCCAGTATGAAAGGTTGTGGCTGTGTAAGGATATCTTCAGTTGTTGATAAGATACAAGCTAATTACCAGTTAAATTCCAAAAAACAAAAGGGGGCAAATTCTTATCTTAATCAGACAATGTTTATGCTTATGAATCCATTTTAAAAACCGTTGAAGTGCCTTTTAGCCACGCAGAGTTATGGGTTCCGTTAAAATTACAATTCAAAGTTAATTACCAATTTCAGTTGCTTTTTTGTTTTTTATATATATAAATATATAGGCATGCACGTTCTCTTTGTGATAAAAGTGACAGAAACATTTAGGGTTTCAATGTTGGTCCCTAACACTATAATACTTATTATACTAAAATTGTAACACAGGTGAGCCTTCTATACTCGTAACAAGGTATTTTTTACAACACGGTTCGACTCTTAACACGAAGAGAAGAAAATCTCCAAAACCCTCTTAAAACACGGTACTTCTACAACGCGATAACGAGATTTTTGTTTAAAATTATTTAAATGATTACATTTTGCACTATGAACAAACAATAAATGGGAATAACCGAAATTGTACCGCTTATTTTTTATGTATAATAGGTAAAAAATACATACAGGCATTTACTGGTGGTAGGACCTCTTGTGAGTTCGCACAGGTAGGTAAGACCACCACGCTGCCTATTTCTGCCGTGAAGCAGTAATGCGTTTCGGTTTGAAGGGTGGGGCAGCCGTTGTAGCTATACTGAGACCTTAGAACTTATATCTCAAGGTGGGTGACGCATTTACGTTGTAGTCGTCTATGGGTTCCGGTAACCACTTAACACCAGGTGGGCTGTGAGATCGTTCACCCAGCTAAGCGATAAATAAAAAACTACTCGCTATCTTTATAACTATGATTTACATTCATCCACAAATATCAATAACTTCCGGGCTAATTATGTTAATTTGACCGCCGCCATGTATACAATACATTACGCCAGTATAGTTCAATCCATAAAATTGACTTGTAAACGATTCTATTCAATGTTCGGTGGCAATTCGTAATGAGATGACAGGATTGTGGTTTCGAAGCGATTATCGATGGTTACAACTAAGTGCTGAACTTGAAAACTAATAATATATTCGAAATGAATGCAAGTCGGTCTGTTTGTTTTATTTTAAATTATCAATATCCTAATTCAAATTTCGACAGTCGACCGCTTTTTTTTTCTACCTATGCTGATAGCCTTGAGAGGCTATTTCAGTTTCGCCTTAACGTGTGTAGGTGAGCTCACGGGGCTCAAACCGGAGGGTTGCTAACCCTGATCCTAGCAAGAGCAGTGCTTCGCAGAATCTACCACCGGATCGGAAACGCGACCCACTGAGAAGATCACAGTGCGTTTCCAGAGGTCTTTTTTGCCACGTACCATCCGGCTATAGAATGAGCTCCCCTCCACGGTGTTTCCCGAGCGCTATGACATGTCCTTCTTCAAACGAGGCTTGTGGAGAGTATTAAGCGGTAGGCAACGGCTTGGCTCTGCTCCTGGCATTGCTGAAGTCCATGGACGACGGTAACCACTTACCATCAGGTGGGCCGTACGCTCGTCTGCCTACAAAGGCAATAAAAAAATAAAAAAATGTTTGCCCGATGTGGTTAATCGAACCCACGACCCTCGACGTAACGGTCAGGAGCGCTAAGTACCGCACCACCGAGTCAGATATAAAGGCATCTAATGCTAGCATTTCGACTCTGTAACCCCGACTGCTTATGCTGCTTTGTTGAATCTATCAACCAGCGCAATTTACTTTCTATATAGATAGAAGATGAAAAATACACAAGCAAACTCAGTTACAACAACTAGTTTTAATAAACGATGTTTCCGTTCAAATGTGGTTACGTGACTTGTGACTGCGAACAGGAATCAACAACAATTTACAACAAACTTAAATCACCTTACATATTAAAACTGACATAACTATCAAAATATATTAATAAAATATATAAGATATCACCTGAAATCTTATACGATGGAATATTTTAAGCCCGCACACAAACAATCATTCTAATATTTATGTATATACACTTGATTCTTATGACGAGGTTAGTAACCTATTTCTAGTAGCATATCATACATTGTTAAAGCTGGTGCTCACTCTGGTCTTTTCCATTTTTCTATACGGAGCGGAGACCTGGACCCTTAAAGCGGCTGATCGCAAACGCGTGGATGCTTTTGAGATGTGGTGCTGGAGAAGAATGCTCCGGACACCTTGGACAGCGAAGAGAAGCAATCTGTCTATCTTAGATCAACTGCAGATCAAGACTAGACTGTCCACACTCTGCCTTCGCCGCGCACTCGAGTACTTCGGTCATATTGCTCGGAAAACACCGGATAGCTTAGAAAGACTATTCGTGACAGGCAAGATCGAGGGAAAGAGACCGCGCGGGCGCAGTCCGACAAGGTGGTTCGACCAAATCCGCACCACACTAGAGATCCCATTCCACGACGCCCTTCATGCGGCCAATGATCGGAGGCGCTGGCGGGACATCACAAGGAGTAAAATCATGTCGAATTATAATGGTCACGACCCTCAGCAGTGAGGAAACAACGCGAGGAGGAGAATTATACATTGTCAATACAATAAATAACTTGGTTCCTTTTTATTTACCGTTGTTAGGTTATTTTTTTGTTATTACTAAAATAAAATTTATATATACTTTTTTTATAGCTTAGATGGGTGGACGAGCTCACAGCCCACCTGGTGTTAAGTGGTTACTGGAGCCCATGGACATCTACAACGTAAATGCGCCACCCACCTTGAGACATAAGTTCTAAGGTCTCAGTATAGTTACAACGGCTGCCCCACCCTTCAAACCGAAACGCATTACTGCTTCACGGCAGAAATAGGCGGGGTGGTGGTACCTACCCGCGCGGACTCACAAGAGGTCCTACCACCTTACAAAAATTATATATACCTTATAAAAAAATATATTCATTAAATTATATTTATTAAATTTTATAAAATTGGTAAGTAGTAATGAAGGCGATGTTATTATTATAGTTGATGACGTCATCCCCGACTTGCATATCAAAAACAGTACGTGATGTCATTGAAATCTTAGACTGATTGTAATCTAATTACATTGTTTTTCTTTTTTTAAATTAAGTTGGTGATTTAATTGAGATAGAACGTTGCACGTCTTCAACAGGCCATGGCCTAATAGCTGCAAAAGGTCCTGTTATTTCAATTGCTCATACCATTTTTTCAATTTTGTCCTTGTTTCAAATCTATTTAGACTTTAGAGGAATGGGCTAGCTGATTACAGAATTTTTAATCATATTTTTCATCTTATCTATTTCATTTTTAATTACCAATACTTTTAAACAAATATGTATGTTTATATATA
Source organism: Bombyx mandarina (assembly GCF_030267445.1). NCBI lineage: Eukaryota > Metazoa > Arthropoda > Insecta > Lepidoptera > Bombycidae > Bombyx > Bombyx mandarina. Next base: position 12,027,246 of record NC_143222.1, on the reverse strand, counting down.
CTAGAGGTCCCGCAGTAGTCGAAATTCGATTATAATTAATTGGAATTGTAACTTTGTACACTGTTATGACTGTATTTTATACTTCTATAATCACAAATTTCGCCAAAGCTACACTATATTTTTTTTTAAATAAAGACAAACAATATTTAATCTATTCTCAATTAGACCACAGACGTCAAGAACAAAAGTTTGACAATAAATAGTATGCATGCGTGTGTGCGTCAAATACATGGTATGTAGTGTGTGTAATGTTTTCTTTATTGATTTAATGTATCTTTTATGCATTATTTTTAAAAAATATTAGCATTGTGCACTTCTTCTCTATATTCTCTATAAGTGTAGGAAATTTCATACTCCTCCGTCCGCGCAATTTTCGTAAAAAGGGATACAAAGTTTTTGCTTCACGTATTAATATATAGATATAACAAAGATGTATATCTTGATTTTATTCTTAAATTACATAGTCAGTGGCTTTATTCATATAAATAATTTAGCGTATATTGATATACTCTATAAACGGCTTAAATGTAAATTTTGATTTGATCATATCAATAACCTCAAAACCATAGACACAATACACTTAATATTTAAGATTCAAAACATTTCTAATTTAAACTCTGAGCGCGAACTAATTAATATGAACACCAGTGTATAACAATCCATAATTTCAGAGAAAGGACGCAGATTTTTTTAAACAATATACTCATAAAAAGCTCAAACAGTTAACAAAAATTCAACAAAGAAACACAAAAGTTGGTAGCATCTGCAACGATGATTTCTCTTAAAGTGCCTCTCGATGAAACTGTCCATGACAATGCCAATGTCGTTCATTGTCAGCAAACATGGCCAATCTCGTTCTGTTGCTCACATTCGTTCTAATGACATTGTCAATGGCAAGATTAAAAAGTACGGAGGCCCCTAAAAGTAAAACCGCACTATTCAATGACCAGGACAACATGGGTTATGAAGAATTAGATATGGAAGAGATAATGTCGGCGTGCAACGAATCATTCCGAATTGAATATGGTCAGTAAAGTTTCTTTTCAGATACTTGAATGCGCAGTTTTCTTTAAAATCTATCTGTATATTATATATAAAAATGAATTGCTTTTCGTTAGTCTCGCTAAAACTCGAGAACGGCTGGACCGATTTGGCTAATTTTGATCTTGAATTATTTGTGGAAGTCCAGAGAAGGTTTAAAAGGTAAAGAAATAGGAAATTTTTGAAGGTTTTAAGTTTATTTTATACAAAAGTTTAGGTTTTTTATTTATCGATTGAGGCACTACGAAGTCTGCCGGGTCAGCTAGTAATAAATACAATAGCAACAGTTTACAAAGTTTCATAGAATTTATTCCACGGCAAGTAGAAGGCCCTGAGGAAATAATCTACCAATAAATGATCGCATTATGTCCCGACATCACCAGACCACCAGTTGCGAGGATGGGTGTCTTCCTAACTGTCTGGAAAACTACTAAGATTATCCACAGAATATTTTTCTCAAGTGTTAATTAATACTTACTTTAGGAGTACTTTTTTGACACTTCATTTTATGTAAATTTGAGAGTGCCCCTGTCATTGTCAGAGTCCACGGATTAGTCGACCGAGGATGATGTAAAGAAGGAAAACGAAAAAAAGTGGGAAAATAGTAAAAGTTAAAAATTAACTTCATATTTCCTAACAAAAATACCAGGACAACATAAATTAGGAGAAGTTCAATAACACTAAGGACTTTAAAATCGATTTAAGAATATTATTATTACATATCAGTTGTGTAATGAAATGTGATTTTTCAGCGTACTTGGAATCTCTGAACGATAGCGGCAGTTTCCCCGATGAAACCGACAAGACGCCGAAGGTACTTTTTTTTTGGTTCTCCAACAGTTAATAATGAAATTTATGGAAAATTAATTGCGGTATAAAACATAGTGATAGTTTTAAATATATATTTTTATGTCCTAAGCAAATAAGTAACATTATCAACCTTTATAACAAAATTATTCCCTAAACTAGTATTTACGGAAAACAGTAGTCAACTTTCAATTGTTTATTTTTTTCGAGTGGCTATTCTGGCTTTGCCTTGTTTGATAAGCAAGCTACAGAGCACAGCTTGACAGAATGCTAACATCTACTCTAGCAAGAGTATCGCTTCGCTGAATCTAGCAGCGGATCGGAATCGCGACCCACTGAGAAGATCCGGCGAGAAATTCAGTAGGCTGTCTCTATTAAAGTGTGTATTGCAATGAAAGTTTTTTTATTGCTTAGATGGGTAGACGAGCTCACAGCCCACCTGGTGTTAAGTGGTTACTGGAGCCCATAGACATCTACAACGTAAATGCGCCACCCACCTTCAGATAGAAGCTCTAAGGTCCCAGTATAGTTACAACGGCTGCCCCACCCTTCAACCCGAAACGTATTACTGCTTCACGGCAGAAATAGGCAGGGTGGTGGTACCTATCCGTGCGGACTGACAAGAGGTCTTACCACCAGTATTTACGCAAATTATAATTTAGCGGGTTTGATTTTTATTACACGATGTTATTCCTTCACCGTGGAAATCAATCGTGAACATTTGTCAAGTACGTATTTCATTACAAAAATCGGTACCCGATTTCGAGATTCGAACACCGGTGCATCGCTACATACGAATGCACCGGAGGTCTTATCCTTTAGGCCACGACGACTTCAAAATAAAATAAAACGGTACTTTCTTGCGTAGTGTTATATTCGCTGTGTCCTGGAAAAAACAGAAATACTGTCAGAAGAGGGCGTCTTGAATCCAGCCAGAGCGGCGCTTGTTTTTGCGGGGGAGAGAAACGGAAAACCGATGTCCGACCTTGAGGAGATGGCTGTGGCGTGCGCTGATAGACGTGAGTAGCCCTTCCACTGGCGCATTTGAGGTATTTGCTCGATAGCAGGACGTATTGTTCGAATGCTTTTACCGTCCTACCTATTTCCGCCGCGAAACATTCGCGCCTCTCAATTTAAAACTAATGGGAGCAGCACACCCGAATGTTGGCTTACCCATTACAATTACAAAAATGTATTGAGTTAATAGATATATGTATGTCGGAGCGGCTGACAAAACTATAGCGCTCGCGACCACTCTTTACGGGCTCTTAACCCATAGACACAGCCCACTGAGTTTCTCACCGGCTCTTCTCAGTGGGTCGCATTTCTGATCCGGTTGTAGATTCTGCGAAGCACTGCTCTTGCTAGGGCCAGTGTTAGCAACACTCACCTACTAGCGCGGTGAATCTAGAATAATCCCTCGAGGTTACTATAATAGGTAGGAAAAAAAAAATTGTGGGACCCACTGCACAGATCCAAACGAGAAAGTAATACTCGTAGTCTTTTAATATTTGGAGTTTCCAATTAATCACTACTCAAACATACTGTCCAGGCTGATAACGATCAAGTCAAACAATACGATAGTGTGCTTAGTGCGAGTCTTTTAATTTCTCGATTGCCGTTTTCCGCTAGGGGTGCTGTTTGAACCCTATATACATTTTTTTTTTCTTTTTTCTGCCTAAGCTGATAGCCTTGAGAGGCAATTTCAGCGGAACCTTAACTAGTAGGTGAGCTCACGGAGATCAAACCTGACGACGTTGCTAACACGAACCCCAGCAAGAGCCGTGCTTCGCAGAATCTAATACCGGATCGGAAACGCGACCCACTGAGACGATCCGGCGAGAAACTCAGTGGGCTGTGTCTTTGGGTTAATTTACTCGTCGAGCCCTTCGCCGCAAGCGACGGGTTCGACGAGTACGGTGACCGGAAAAATTCGCACTAAGCACATTGAGCACACGTTTTTATTTCATTCTACCCTATTAGACTGTAAATGTCCTCAACGTTTGTATCTCGTAGACAAATTGTACTCACGCGAAAGCGACATATTTATGTTACTTGAAAATGTCTTTGGCGCGTACCTGGATTCTACCGGATGCCCACATACACACATAAACACATTTTTGAAATTTTATTTCAGATGAGAAATGCAGATGCGAAAAGGCATACAATTTCGTGAAATGTCTCATGTACATGGAGATTGACAGATACGAGGAAAAGAATTGATTCAACACAAGCGACAGATAATGATTTTGTTCTTAAAATTAAAAATATTACGCATTAGGCCTCTGAGTTTTAAATTAAAATCAATGAATGCTTGAATTTCGTTTTATTGAGGGAATTATTTTAGATTTATACTATTATTTACATTATTTTGATGCATTCATTTGATGGCCAACATAACCTGGTCTCATTACCCTACCTATTTCTGTCGTGAAGCAGCAACGCGTTTCGGTTTGAAGAGTGGGGCAGCCGTTATAACTATACTGAGACCTTTGAACTCATATCTCAAGGTGGGAGGCGGCATTTACGTTGTAGATGTCTATGGGCTCTGGTAACCACTTAACACCACGTGAGCTGTGAGCTCGTCCACCCATCTAAGCAATAAATAATAAATAAATAATCATTAGAGTACTAATATTGCAACTGGGTTTTTTTTAATTTTATTTTCGTCATCATCATCCGCCCACTAATGTACACTATTGAATATCTCCAAGGCTCGCCATAACGGCCGGTTCTATGAAGCTCACATCCAGTAGATTCGGTCCACCTCTTGAAGCTCCACCCAGGCTGCAGTTTCCGATACGCAGACGCATTTATTCATATAAAAGTTTCTAAATATAGGTACGTCATTGAGATAGTAAATGCGTGTAATCTTTGTGCCCTGCTATCCATACTGCGTGCACGACCAGCCTGAAATTTAACATAGATAAATGCTTCAAGATGTGCGTAACTTCATGATTGCTTCGCGGATGGGAGAATCTTCTACGCGTGGACTTAGATTAGAAGGAGTTTTATTCTTTCTACATTCTTTATTTCAGTTATAAATATATCAGCAACTGCCGTTTCGTAATGGTGGCTTTTTTTTGGTCAGGAGGAAATCGCCGGACTCACATCCTCCACTGGGGATGGTGGGCAGGTATGTCGGAGTCGAACCGACTTAAACCTCCTGTCGCTCAACAACCCACGCCCGAGCCTCGCATGAGACAGAACTCATGAAAAGGCAAAGGAGGGAGAGTGAAGCGCTTAGTGTGGAGTACATAATATCTCCCATCACCCTCCCCCTCGGTCGGCAGGCTGTCCGGAGCCCGCCTAGATGGCGCTGGTTAGAGTGGTTTATCCTACGGAATACCCCGCTTGGTCAGAACCAGCGCGGGTCGAGGATAGCCAGCCTTTTATCACCCGGATGCTCTTGCGTAAAACGCGTACAGAGCAGCTTGCATGTCATCTTCTTAGGCCCCCCTCGCCGGTCCTCAAACCGACCTCGACCGACCCGAAACACTTAGAGGGCTAGGGCTAGGCGAGATCCGCCTCCCTGGCCCCCACTCGACGGCGACAGGCTCGTGCGTCTCTCACGCACCCCGCCGCCTCCTTCCACGAGATGTTGCACAAGCAGAAGTCGAGTATCGCCTTCCACGACTCGTCGCCGCCGAGCAGCGACGTCACAACACTCGGCAACGACAAGCCATTTCCTATTTTTGCGACGAGATCACAGTGAACTCACCGAAGCAACCATGCCCAGTGAGCACCTGCGTGAGCCGGTAGGTGAGGCGTCCTCTGTCACAATTCATCCAATCCACAAGGACCAAGCGAATCGCCTCGACGGTCCTTCGACCAGACGATGGATCGGCTAGCCGCCTGGACCATGACTCCAGCACGGACCGTAGAGATTGGGCCCTCCGCGCCCTGACCACACTGGGGCTCGAAATGGTGTCTGGCGGATATTACGCATGGGATGTAAAAAAAAAACGAATGAACACAACAAAATTATTATTTTATTCAATTTTTCAACTCTTACGTACTAGGAGACTAGGATATTAAAGAAGTTAAATTATTAAAAACTAGATCAGATCTTGGTTGGTCGGGCCGCCGAGTGTACCGTTCGATGTATTTCACTAGTAGTAAAACGAACTTATGTAGTTCTTTGGTTTTCCGAATATGTTCTGGAAGATTCCGCCGAGCCAGCCGGTTTGGGGTTCTCTGGAACAAAAATATATAATAAACCCTAGTTAATTTACATTTATCGCACATTCATTTCAACTATTTCATATTATAAGCCGTTAGAAACACGCACACAATTCTACGTGAAGCAAAATCTTATCTATATCTAAATAGGCAAAGACGAAACGGCTGTATCATTCTCTCGTTTGTTTGTCGAGCGATTTTTTTTTGTTTAGTAACCATTGAAGAACTTTAGTGTTATCAGTTGAAGACTTAGGCAGCGGCCCCTGATATTGCCGGCGTCTACAAACGGCGGTAATAACTCACCAGCACGTGCTGAGGGATTACTCACGGATTATTACGTCACTAAAAAATAATAATTTAAATCTGGGAACAAATCACGCACGGTCATCCAGTCTTAATTTAGGATTACCTATGTTATGGGTAGCAAAGACTGAAATAGTTTTATATACATTGAAATATATACCTACTTTAATAGATAATGTGAGAGAGAGAGAGAGAGAGAGATAGAGAGAGAGAGACCAGTTCGTCACACGAATGTTTGTCCGATGTGGGAGTCGAACTCACGAACCCCGGCGCAACAATCAAAGGTTCTTTCTAACTACTGCACCACCGAGTCAATCAACCCTAACGACGTTACTAACATGAATCCTAGCAAGAACAGTGCTTCGCAGAATCTACCACCGGATCGGAAACGCGACTCACTGAGAAGATCCGGTTAGAAACCCAGTGGGCTGTGTCTATGGGTTAATTCACTCGTCGATCGCTTCGTCGCAAGCGACGACTCTGCTCTATATATTTCCATTGTTTAAGTCCCATTCTCCACACACGAGTACATTACGTCTTTCGTGTGACTTTGACGCGTGAACACTTACTCTTTCTTACAGTTGTACATGTTGTTTACTTTCCTGACGTCGCCCCGACTGAGTCCCTCCCTCTGTCCGAGCTTGGCGCTGCTCACCTGCAATTCATACATTATTTTTACAAAATGTATTGCATATTGTATATCTGTGTGTTGCATGTCGCGTGACGGTCGGCTGCGGAGTAGGGATAAAGCGAAAGGCGCTCGTCAGAGCAGCCAAGGCCAATATGGCGGCACCTATAGATCGCAGCAGCTGACCGTGTAGTGTAGTGACTATTACTCATTTGTGCCAGTGCTCCACACTATTTTGTTTGTTTTTGTCAGTGTTTAATGTAAATGTTGTTTGTCAGAGTTAAATGTCTATAATGTGAAAAAAAGTTTCACTTTTAACGTGGTTTCATAAAACCACACAATCCTTTTTTTATGTTATTGCTTAGCTGAATTGACGGCTCACGGTCCACCTGGTGGTAAATGGTTACCGGAGCCCATAGACATTTACAACGTAAATGCCACCACTGACCTAGAGATACAAGTTCTTAGGTCTTAGTATTACAACGGCTGCCCCGCCCTTCTAACCGAAACGCATTACTGCTTCACGGCAGAAATAGGCAGGGTGGTGATACCTAACCGTGCGAACTCACAAGACGTCCTTACCACCAGTGAACCACATATGAAACTCCTACCTTCTTATTGGGAAAAACGCTTTTAAATGGTAATTTTAAACTTTTGGATAGGAAACTTGCTCACAGCTCCAATGGTGCTGCCCATCGACATACCTCAAAGCTTGAGGGCAGTTGCCCATAGCAACAAACAAGCGCTCATATGTTCAATATAATACATCCATGTTCACATGAGAGGACCAACCTTAGGAGTGATGGTCTTCTGCGAATTCTTCGAGAAAGCGTACTCAGAATAGTGCATAACGCTATTGTAGTCATACGGCACGCCGTACCCGTGGGAGCTCTTCGTGTCAGCCTTCCTGAAGTTACCTTCCGAACCTGGACAAGAACTCACTTACAGACCTCAACATCACGGTCATCCAATTAAAAAAAAATATAGCTCCAATATTTATTCGCGTCCAGTTGTTAATGTTTCTTCCAATACGGTCGTCTCCTATCGAAGGTATTGAAATAAAGCTGTGTGCAGTAGAAGTAAAACCTTCAGACTGATCTTTCGTTCTTTTGCAGACATCTACGAGGTAAATGCGCCACCCACCTTGAGATATAAGTTCTAAGGTCTCAAGTATAGTTACAACGGCTGCCCCACCCTTCAAGCCGAAACGCATTACTACGTCACGGAAGAAATAGGCAGGGTGGTGGTACCTACCCGTGCGGACTCACAAGGGGTCCTACCACCAGTAAACAGCATTCACTGTGACAACCGTTGGGGTCTTATATTATCCAGCAGTAGACGTATGTGGGTTGATGATAATGGCCAGTTTCAAATCGCAACGGTCCTAAATATATTTTTTTACTTTATATGTAGGTAGATTTAAGAAGGTTTAAGGGATCTTACCCGGCTTAATGTTGTTGTAATGGACATAGACAAAGTCATCTCTTTCTGGCCGACTCTGCTCGTGCATGAAGCCGATCGCGTGAAGCAGTTCGTGCAGCACCGTGCCCTTCTTACTGACACACCCAGGGACCTGCAGATTCACTTCCTGGCGTCCACCTGTGGCGAAGAATTATCATTAATGTATAATTATAAAAACATTTCAACGTTTACTGGTGGTAGGACCTCTTGTGAGTCCACACGGGTAGGTACCACCACACAACACACACAATGGTCATCACAATCCTCACCTTTGCGTTTATTCAAACGAGATGACACCACTTTAATGGTCTACACTTTAAGACGAGGCGAATGAGACACCATTCTAGACTCAGACCCATTGCAAAGAAGAACATTCTAGAACCAGCGATGATTGTTTGCTGTTAATATACCGACATTTTTATGTTTGTCAGAGGTGTTTTAATTATGTGCTTACTCGAATATATGTACGAGCTCTCAACCCTGCCTATTTCTGCCGTGAAGCAGTAATGCGTTTCGGTTTGAAGGGTGGGGTAGCCGTTGTAAATATACTGAGACCTTAGAATTTATATCTCAAGTGGGTGGCGCATTTACGTTGTAGTTATCTATGGGCTCCAGTAACCACTTAACACCAGATGGGCTGTGAGTTCGTCCACCCAATCAAGCAATAAAAAAATAAATAAAAAACTTCAGCCCACAAACGTCTGCGATCGTTTCTGCACTGCCTGCGTCCAGGGGATCCCTGCGAACCGTAATAGGTCTTCGATTCACCTTATAGGAAGCCTACACATTTTACGTCACCATGTGGTTTTGGCCTCAAAAAAGAATAACACCATCTCCTCCCGTGTTGTCGTAAAAGGCGACTAAGGAATCCTCCAGAGAATAGACAGCAACCTTCTCCGATTATTATAGCAGCATACTGCGATCACCAAACCTTATGCCAAGCCTGGCGATTATGGCCTCATGGCTGAGGCAATATTTCGACGTCCTTAAATTAAAATGTTTTTTTTTTCATGTTTTCGTATAAGCAACAACATGTTTGAGTGAATTATTAGCATTCTGGCACAGAATTTCATTCAAAACTGCTGCACTCTTTTAACAAAAATAATATTTCAATTTACCAGAGAAGCATAAATTAACAAGAGGTATCTCTCACCCATCCTTCCAACGCTGGACCAGCAGCCCGTGTTCTTGCTTTGAATAACGATGTAGTCTTGCTGGCCGGTGTAGGGAACGAAGCGCAGACAAGTTAGCCGGTGGTAATCAGCGATGGCCTTCATGATAGTTTCGCGTTGTTCAGAGTCTATCGAAAAAAATAAGCTCTTCTTAATTATGCGGTCCTGGTACCGATGCAACATTTTTAATATAATATTTTGACCCTGGTATTATGGATATAGTATATAAGAATTCAGACTCTTTGATTTCAAAACCAAACACCTAATTGCTTTGCGGTAGAGATAGGCCGAGTGGTCTTTCTTGCCTATCTGTGCGGGCTTATAAGACAAATTGTAATTTTTAAAATCATTTTAATACCACTATATTATTCCTTCATCGTGGAGGTCATTCGTGAGCATCTATCTACATTAAAGGATACCTTAGCACTTAGTCGGAATAACGTCCTTACACTCACTGCGCCTAATGTTCAGAATGGACAAAACTTAAATTAAATTAATTTACCAAACCATGAATCGTTTAATTTGACATAATTAAAACTACTAGTGGTCCCGCAGTAGTCGAAATTCGACTATAATTAATTGGAATTGTAAGTTTGTACACTATTAAGATTGTATTTTATACTTCTATAATCACAATTTTCACCAAGGCTACACTATAAAATAATATTAATAAAGACAAACAATATTTAATCTATTCTCAATTTGACAACAGACGTCAAGAACAAAAGTTTGACAATAAATAGTATGCATGCGTGTGTGCGTCAAATACACGGTATGTAGTGTGTGTAATGTTTTCTTTATTGATTTAATGTATCTTTTATGTATTATTTTAGAAAAAAATATTAGCATTGTGCACTTCTTCTCTATATTCTCTATAAGTGTGGAAAATTTCATACCCCTCCGTCCGCGCAATTTTCGTAAAAAGGGATACAAAGTTTTGCTTCGCGTATTATTAAAACTATTCTTACCGTTTGTTCTTGCGTTTTTTTCATGTCATTACATTCTTTCCAATTTTTTAAATGCGTCACAGTTTACGTGATTCACACAGAAAATGCTTTTATTTTTTATTTTTATGAATGAGGCATTACTGGTGGCCCAAAGGAGTTTCCAGTTTCACGAGAACAGGTGGGCGAGCAAAGGCTCAGCCAGGAGGGGTGGGATTTGCCAACAGCTGCCTGAAAGCCTCTAAAGGAGACCTAACAACTACGGAGCAACTGCTTCGCGAATGAATATCCTACCGGATCGGAATCGCGACCCGCTGAGAAAGTCCGGCGAGAAACTCAGCGGGCTGATGCATGGGTTAGGTTGCACGAACTTAGATTGGTCGAACTCGGCTAAGAGTTCGAGTAGGGTGACGGGTCTATAAGCCTGCTCTAGCGTTAGAGCTGAAGGCGTCTAATGCAAGGGTCATTGGATCTGATGGATCCGTCAGGATGTATCTAGGGCATGTAAAGAAAATGCTACATGATATTGCCTATATTATGATATTTAACGGCCGTCTGGTGTAGTGGTAAGTGACATGGTCACTACACAAGGGGATCGCGGGTTCGAATCCCGCCAAGGGAAGATATTTGTATGATAAATATAAATGTCTTTTCCAGGGTTATGGATGTATATTAAATATGTGTATGTGTATAATAAAATATCTTACATTTATTTCCGTTATCTGGTACCTGTAACACAAGTTCTTTACGAACTTATCACGGGACCAGTTAACGTGGCGTGATTGTTAGTAAATATTTATTATTTAATTATTTTTTTATTCGAATCATAGACCGTTTATCGCACGGTAATATGTACTTACCGACATTATTACGCTCATAAATGTCCCTATTGAAAATTATGAATTTACAATAAAACTTACTGAAATATCCATCGATTAAATAAGGAATGTGTCCCTTTGGCCATAAGAATGATTGTTCCTTGACGCCATTCCTGGCCCGCGAGGACGACAACAGGATGTCGCCTTCGACGTAACCCCCCACTTCCTCTGGGTTCATAAGCGACGACTCCGACCATAGCGCCACAGCATCACCTGTATGGAACAATTTAAGTTAACTTAGTCATCTATATCTATACTAATATGATGAAGAGGAAAGATTTGTTTGTTTGTTTGTATTGAATAGGCTCCGAAACTACTAAACCGATTTGAAAAATTCTTTCACTGAATGGAAGCTACATTATGTCCGAGTGACACAGGCTATAATTTTTTTTTGAATTAGTGATCCATTCTAAAAACTCCAATAATGTAACCCAAGGTGTAAAAAAACTACCTAAAATATTCTTTACATGGCGTGCCCTGCGAAAACTATTGATGACAGAATAAAATAATGTACTACGACTTTGTAGAACACATTATTATTTACAAAAAGTGTCGCGACAGCATATGTCTAACTCATATAGTTATGCCACAATAAGTGTTCTTTTATTTAAAAAAATAAAACGTCATATATCGTTAAAATTTTTGTTAAAGACCCGAGCGGAGCCGGAGCGGTCCGATAGTTTTTAATATTATGCTTTTATTAGCTTCAGACGTATGTTTGTAACGGAACTTTTGAACATGATTTTGACCCCCTTCAAAACGTCGGGCTAGCTCGAAATTTGGTATACTTATTAAGGACCGGTGACAATTCAAAATTTTAAAAAAGTTGAAAAAAAAATTGAAAAAATTGAAATTCAACTAAAAAATAGAAAATAGTTTTTTTAAATTTGAATTAAAAGTAGTGTAAGAAAAAATTATTTTATTGTAAAAAAAGCGTGGGGTGCATGGTATCAGTAGTTATAAATATTTTATGAACAGATGAGTAAAAGGGTTATGTCGATAATATCCTAAAAAGCACCCCACGCTTTTTTACAATATAATCATTTTTTCTTACACTATTTTTAATTCAAATATATTAAAATTTATTTTTTAGTTGAATTTTCTATAAAAGCGTATTTTGTTAATTTTTTTAAACTATTATTTATTATTTGTGATTAACTAAACAAGCCCGGCCCGCTTTGCTGGCCGATTTTTGATATGACTTTGGTCCGATCGTTATCAGACCACAGACAAGGTCGCCAGTTGGACTAATAAGAACATTTACGAAAATCGAAATCCATTCCAGTCTATAGGGAACGTACAAATACGCATCGATCTTTGAATGTATATTAAGATCATATTATAAAAATAGTAGGTAGATCATATAACAAATATAACTAGAGGTCCCGCAGTAGTCGAAATTCGACTATAATTAATTGGAATTTGTAAGTTTGTACACTATTATGATTGTATTTTATACTTCTATAATCACAAATTTCGCCAAGACTACGTTATAAAAAATATTAACAAAGACAAACAAAATTTAATCTCAATTTGACAACAGACGTCAAGAAGAAAAGTTTGACAATAAATAGTATGCATGCGTGTGTGCGTCAAATACGTGCGGTATGTAGTGTGTGTAATGTTTTCTTTATTGATTTAATGTATCTTTTATGCATTATTTAAAAAAAATATTAGCATTGTGCACTTCTTCTCTATATTCTCTATAAGTGTAGAAAATTTCATACTCCTCCGTCCGCGCAATTTTCTTAAAAAGGGATACAAAGTTTTTTCTTCACGTATTAATATATAGATAAATAGGCAGCGACTTAGCTGGTTTGAATAGACATGTCCTTCTTCAAACGATGCTTGTGGAGAGTACTTAACGAGAGGCAGGGGCTTGGCTCTGTCCATGGCATTGCTGACCTCTATGAACGACGGTAATGACGTATTTGACGTTCAACAAGTATGTACTTTCATTTATGTTGAATAAATATTTTTTTATTTGATTTGATTTGAATCACTTACCATAAGGTACGCTCGTCTGCCTACAAAGGCACTAAAAAAAAGTTAGGACAGACAGATAAAAATAAGTCGCCTAGCGCACTTGTCTCAAGAATTGTTTTGATATCTATTAATTCCGATAAACGCTTAGCGTTAGGTGGGCCGGTTCACCCATTTATATAATAAAAATCGTTTTATGTTTTCGCAGCTATCTATTATACACTAGCTGACCCGGCAGACTTCATAGTGCCTCAATCGATAAATTAAATACCTAAGCTTTTGTATAAAATAAACCTTTTAAACCTTCTCTGGACTTCCACAAATAATTTAAGACCAAAATTTGTCAAATCGGTCCGTTCTCAAGTTTTAGCGAGACTAACGAACAGCAATTCATTTTTATCTATTATACATTACAAGCACTTGTTCAACGCATCTATTGTATCAGCGCCGAGATTTCGGGATTCATTAAAAATTGTTGTCTTAAATAACTCACAATCGGCTACCCGTGATACTCACAGGGCTTGGCCTGACCTCAGTAATGTCAACAATGGCCTTTTTTTTCTATTGCTTAGATATGTGAACGAGCTCACGACATACCTGGTGTTAAATGGTTTCATCTTGAGACATAAGTTCGAAGCTCCAGTATTCCTATTGCAGTGGCTGTTCCACCCTTGAGACGCATTACGGAGCAGAGCTAGGCTGGGCGGTACTTACTGTAGCGGTAGCCATCACGGAACGCAAGATATTTGACAGATTTCCGAACATTGCTTACGACATTTTCAAGATAAGCTTGCGTCTATACAGGTTCCAAACAACAACATACGGAGCGTCGGTCTACCGAGAAATATCACCCCCTCGGTGGAAGTTCTTCCCTTTGTCGTATATCCCCATACCGGTGACCCCGACGTGATTTTCCCTCCGTCATTAAACCCTACCTATAAACTATTTAATTAGTGTTATCCCTACCTACATCTATCAGTTTGCCTGGGGCGGCCTGATGGGTTGCCGTACGGAGGCGGCCGATATAGAATCGTCGACTAACGTCTCGACGAACCGTCGGTCGAGAGTCCTACGGGCGGCTCCGCGAGTCTGGTTGAAGTGTTGACCGCAGGAACCACCCTACTCTGACCGGATTCTGACCGGGCGAAGATCGAATGTCGGATAAGAGAGTGCAGGGTCAGTCTTTTGATTAGGTTGGGCCCTAAAAACATCCTTAGACCCGCGGTCTGCTCTCAACATCTGCAGATTATCAAGTTCCACGCACCCCGCTTGCCCCCTAGGCACAGACACCTCAGTAATTTACGAAAGCTTCACAAGAACCGAGCAGAATCCGATGAGTTTTACTCACAGCTCACGGAATAGTTTCACATCGTAACAGAAAGTTATTAAAAACGCGCCTATTAAATACAAAAAAAAACATGGGTATATCTTATCAGCAAATTAAGCCTGTCAGGACATCGCAACCGCGAGTTTATGGGCCTGTCTTGGTCGCACGCGTTCGTCAACGTTATCTCAAAATTCTCATTGTCAACTGTCATGTTTGCCACGCAAACATAACTGAAGGTTTGCAACGCTCGTCAAATTTATCACAAGACCTAGAGCCTTCGCTGATAGCTACAATGCTAAATTAAGTCTTGTACATGTTTTGAAGTCGTCATGGCCTAAACGATAAGACGTAGGGCAGCCCTTGTAACTATACTTGAGACCTTAGAACTTATATCTCAAAGTGGGTGGCGCATTTACATTGTAGATGTTTATGGGGTCCAGTAACTACTTAACACCAGGTGGGCTGTGAACTCGTCCACCCATCTAAGCAATAAAAAAATAAAAATAAAAAAAACCGGCCGGCTTATGGCATCTCCTTTTTTTAGGTCGGGGCAAAACCGCAGGACTATCGCCTAGTCGAAGTATTACTATAAACACAACCCACTGAGTTTCTCGCCGGATCTTCTCAGTGGGTCGCGTTTCCGATCCGGTAGTAGATTCTGCGAAACACTGCTCTTGCTAAGGTCAGTGTTAGCAAGCTCTCTCAGGTTAAGGCCCGTGAGCTCACCTATCACCTAATAGCCCCTTACGCTGCCAGCGAATAGGCAGGATAAAAAAGCATTATTGAGTTTGGTATAGCTTACGCAAAGCTGCCATTGACAATGCCAGGTCTCCACGCCAGCGGTCTTACATGGTGCAAAACAAAGACGACTTCGTTAGCCAGTCTGATAATAGATCTTGAATAGATTTTGGTTTTGAATTCGAATTTATTTATTTATTTATTTATTTATTAAGTTGCACCAACAAAGTGATCATCAATACAAAACATTGACAAATTGACAAAAGTTCATGGCAGATGTCACCTCAATTATAGGTGCAATCGACAGTGCATTAACATCAAAAATAAAAAAAATATACAGCTAAGATTTGAATACATTTCATTCATTGCTTAAGATTAATTTAATTGGGAGATGATCCGCGACAGATTTTTCCTGTAAATAGTGAGACAATCAGAAAAAACATCTATTTCTCTTAAAATAAGTTCAGCGCAATCGGACAACTCCGAAGGAACATTGACGGAATTTAAATAGTATTAGAAAAGAGTTATTCTCTTATCCAGTAGTCTCTTTATAACAGTCCAAAAAAATTCATCAAGTCATCATGAATATCAATTGTCTGTACAAATAATAAATATATTATACTAGCGGCCCGCTCCGGCTCCGCTCGGGTCTTTAACAAAAAATTCAACGATATTTAACGATATTTAATTATTTTAAATAAAAGAACAGTTATTGCGGCATCATTACAATAGTTAGACATATTATGCTGTCGCGATACTTTTTGTAAATAATAAAAGCTGAAGCTGAAGCTAATAAAAGCGTATTAAAAGAGACAAACACACACATTGAGAGTAGCCCACTGAGTTTCTCGCCGGCTCTTCTCAGTGGGTCGCGTTTCCGATCTGGTGCTAGATTCTGCGAAGCACGACTCTTGCTAGGGTTCGTGTTAGCAACATCGTCAGGTCTGAGCCCCCTGAGCTCACCTACTAGCTCGGTGACGCTGATATGGTCTCTCTAGCCTCTAGAGTACTCTAGACCATCAGCTTAGGTAGGAAAAAAAAAGCGCTAAAAATTATTATTTCAGCAAAATATATTGGAAATTTTTCATAGACATATATTTGAACTATCGTCACCTCGGAGCGTCGCCCCATTTTACTACTGTGTTATATTTGCAGTGTGTAAGCCTATGTTAATAACGTGTAGCCATTTGTTTTTGTTGATCAAACAGAAATTAAAACATGTATCTTAGGCAGGTCAGCGGCTTCCATTGGCCGTAATTAATGATGTAACCAATCTAGAAGGATAGTTGCGGTCGTAAGCACTCGTGAACATGCTTTTTAATTACGAACACATGACTCAGCTAGAGTCAGTGCCATGTTGAAATCCGAGCTAAGCTCGATTGTCTTTTTGGAATAGTGGAAAATTTCAAAATTAACTCCCATATGTATCATCCCACTCCTATATGAACAGCGGGTCGCGGTTCCGATCCGGTGGCAGATTCTGCAAAGCACTGCTATTGTTAGGGCTAGTGTTAGCAAATTTCCTCAGGTTGGGCCTGTGAGCTCACCTACCCGTCCGCGAGAAGCTGGAATAACCTCTTTCATGGCTACCAGCGAAAGCACTGTACCCAAAACTGTTGCGACAAAGAAGAAGTTTTTTTTAAGGGATTTTATGACCTGGTAACTAAGACCTTTAAGTCATATCTTATTTTAAATTATATTCTTAATTTTATGAAAAATGATAATAGGAGTGAAATAAAATGAAGATGATTAATTTGTGACATTAATCAACTGGAATGAAATTAAACGAAATGAGATGAGATGATATGGAGTGATCTCAGTTAAATTTTGGTCATTTACTGAGATTTTTTCAGTGGACTTTTTGGAGGATCCCGATAAGTTATATCCAGTGGCTTCGTTTCATTTTCGCACATTTGTGCACTTTCACAGATATTAAACAGTTAATAAACCACCGTTATTACACATTTAAACCTGAAGAAACACTAAATAGACTAAATAAAACAAATCACACAATTATTGACAATTCACACAAATATGAAGTCGTCGTGGCCTAAGGGACAAGACGTCCGGTGCATTCGTGTTGAGCGATGCACCGGTGTTCGAATCCCAGGCGGGTACCAATATTTCTAATGAAATACGTACTCAACAAATGTTCACGATTGACTTCCACGGTGAAGGAATAACATCGTGTAATAAAAATGAAACCCGCAAAGTTATAATTTGCGTAATTACTGGTGGTAGGACCTCTTGTGAGTACGCGCGGATGGGTACCACCACCCTGCCTATTTCTGCCGTGAAGCAGTAACGCGTTTCGGTTTCAAGGGTGGGGCAGCCGTTGTAACTTATATCTCAAGGTGGGTGGCGCATTTACGTCGTAGATGTCTATGGGTTCCAGTAACCACTTAACACCAGGTGGGCTGTGAGCTCGTCTAACCATCTAAGAATTTAAAAAAAAGGTTCACTCCTCGCGTTCCAGCCAAATAAGTCCAAAGAAGAAGTTAAGACTAAATCCAGAATATATTGGGTAACTAATCGAGCCGCGCCTGACTTGCTGACCGATCTTTGACTTGGCTTTTATTCGCTTGGCTTTTATAACTTGGCTTTTATTATTTTATTTTAACGGCCGTCTGGTGTAGTGGTAAGTGACATGGTCACTACACAAGGGGGTCGCAGGTTCGAATCCCGCCAAGGAAAGATATTTGTATGATAAATATAAAATGTATTTTCCAGGGTTATGGATGTATCTTAAATATATGTATGTGTATAATAAAAATCTTACATTTATATCCATTATCTGGTACCTGTAACACAAGTTCTTTACGAACTTAGCACGGGACCAGTTAACGTGGCGTGATTGTTAGTAAATATTTATATTTATATTTAAAAAAAAGAAGCTACCAAATAGGATGGTGGAACTTAAAGGTTTCCTATTAATATCCACGAAATCAGTCCAGTCATTTCGGGGTCTATATGGGACATACACACATCGACTTTGATATTTAGTTAGATGTGAGAGCTTAAATATAAAACCGAACAAAAAATTCACAGATAATAATATAATAATAATTCAATAATCTTTTATTTATCCTGGTAAAAATGGTGGCACAGAGAACGTTAGGCTAATTTAATGCAATTATTGTACTGTCATCGGCCCACGATACGTGTGTAAAATTTCATCGGACTTCTAGAAATAAGTTTAGAATTACGTTAACAATATCCATTACATAGATATAGAGACATAGGTCGATAAAAGCGTGAAAAAAAACCGAGTAATCGAACGATATTGAACCAAAAATTTAATTGATTCAAGTAAATAACTTTTTTTTAGAACCTCTAGGTGTATTACATTTAATATTTCGGTCAGAAGATTGATAATATTTTTTTCCTGCCATCGATTAAATCAAATGTGACCCCAGCCACAAACTGACCCGGGCTTTCAGCGAAGTTATGAGGTAGTAACGCAAGAGGAATATTAGAAGGATCGTATGCAGTTTAGGAAAAATATACCTACCTTGAGATATGAGTTCTAAGATCTCAGTATAACGGCTGCCCCACCTTTCAAACCGAAACGCATTAGTGCTTCACGGCAGAAATAGGCAGGGTGGCGGTACCTACCCGTGTGGACTCACAAGACGTCCTACCGCCAGTAATTACACTAATTATAATTTTGCGGGTTTGATTTTAATTACACGATGTTATTCTTCATCGTGGAAGTCAATCGTGAACATTTGTAAAGTACGTATTTCATTAGAAAAATTCTTACCCGCCTGCGGGATTCGAACACCGGCGCATCGCTTCATACGAATGCACCAGACGTCTTATCCTTTAGGCCACGACGATTGGTGTAAGGTCATTTAAGACGGGATTATTTATATTAGTAGTATGACCTGTTCTTCTGTTAGCTAAATTTCCTATTTTAACATACGTACCTGCCTATTTCCGTTCGATTAAGGTCGGAGGGTCGCTAAGTAATATAATCGACTGATCAAGTGAATATAAAAAAAATCTACTTACCACTTTCCTTGCGCGGTTCACCATAGGCAGCAGGACCGAGACTTGAAAGATCTATTACCTCATTTAAATCTTCTAAATCGAGAAAATTGAAAGGGTAATAATCCTCTCTTGAATCAGTTTCATCCTCGAAATACGTTCTGGCTTTCAATCCGGTAATCAATAATACAAAACACAAACTGACAAACAACATTTTTTATTTGTTTGGGTTTCGATTTTTTTAATGTCCGTCCACCTTTATTAAAATGCACAATTAATTGAACTTTTAATTTAAACTTTTAAAAAAATCTAAACTTCAATTTCGCGTACCGAGTACCAGGCGATCAGAAACGACCAGAAAGTGTGTGACGAATCTGACGGAGTAGCCGTATTTAAAGGCTAAAGACACCGGCAGGGTAAATACAGAGCTATTTCCTAGTGGCTTGCGCGGCGAAAATATGTAAAATAATCGATAAGAGAGCCTTGGCGAATTTTGTGTATTTCCTTTATTACTTTGACATTCGTGAAAAATTATATCTGCGGTTTCGTGATTTATTATTCGGAAATCAGAACTTAGTCATGACTTTTAAATATTAAAAAAAAAAACACTTAAGGTGACTCGTTAGAGGAAATTTTTATACGACTACTAAACTCGAAACAGCGCGCCAAGCGTTATATTTTAGGCATGCTTATCTGTGATTCGTTTGTGAGCATTACTAACACTAGGCTTCGGTTTTTGGCTTTTAACAAAGATGAAATAAATAAAGGCTTACACACAATCAGTGTTTCTTAAATATAGGTACTCATCGAAGAAAGTTATCTGTTCTGAATTCAGTTTGACAGTATCCATTTATTTATGTTTTTTTTTTTATTGCTTAGATGGGTGGACGAACTCACAGCCCACCTGATGTTAAGTGGTTACTGGAGCCCATAGACATCCACAACGTAAATGCGCCACCCACCTTGAGATACAAGTTCTAAGGTCTCAAGTATAGTAACGACGGCTGCCCCGCCCTTCAAACCGAAACGCATTACTGCTTCACGGCAGAAATAGGCAGGGTGGTGGTACCCACCCGCGCGGACTCACAAGAGGTCCTACCACAATTTATTTCGGTCTTCTTACAAACTAACAGTTGAACCAGAACGTTTGTAAGTTAATAATGTTAGCTTAAGTAACTTCTAGAAACATCTAGAAATCTCTGCAAACCATCACGGAATATATCCGTTTCCGGAGCATAGACTAGTAAGCCATTAAGAAGCGAGTCAGCACGATTTAAAGTTTAGTACAGTTAGCTGTGAAATAAACGAATTAATCATTTTGAAACTAAGAGATTTATGTATCCCTTTTGGTCATACAATCAACGTCGCTCGAATTTGATTGTACTGGGAAAAGATACGCTCCTAACATGCTCGAAATGGTCCACATTATATTATAACTTGAGACTTAGTACGCATGTTTCAAGGTAAGTGGCGACATTTATTTTCTACGGCGTCTAAGGGATCGGTAACCACTTAACGTCGTATAAGTTAACGTCGGATTTTGAAGTCGTGGCCTAAGAGATAAGACGTCCGGTGCATTCGTGTTGAGCGATGCACCGGTGTTCCAATCCCAGACGGGTACCAATATTTCTAATGAAATATGTACTCAGCAAATATTCACGATTGACTTCCACGGTGAAGGAATAACATCGTGTAATAAAAATCAAACCTGCAAAATTATAATTTGCGTAATTACTGGTGGTAGGACCTCTTGTGAGTCCGCACGGGTAGGTACCACCACCCTGCCTATTTCTATCATGAAGCAGTAATGCGTTTCGGTTTGAAGGATGGGGCAGCCGTTGTAACTATATTTGAGACCTTAGAACTTATATCTCACGGTGGGTGGCGCATTTACGTCGCATATGTTTATGGGCTTCAGTAACCACTTAATACTAGGTGGGCTGTGAGCTCGTGCACCCATCTAAGCAATAAAGAAAAAAGATAAGCTGTGAGCTCTACACCCGTTGAAGAAAAGATAATATAA